>NC_050512.1:3439245-3479466 GCF_002922805.2 Oryzias melastigma | reverse complement strand
TATAACAAACAAACCTTAGTCAGTGGACCACAAGCTCCCTGCTTTGCTCCATTCTGATGAATAGATCCATGAATCTCTTTGTTTTCCTTGTCTGAGCTGGAATCTGTCTCAAAATTGTACAAAATTCTACCATTTTTGTTGCACCGGCAATGTTAGGTTGGGGTGTGAGGGGCTGTAAGCTAGCAGGAGAGAGTGTAACCAAAGGGATGAGCTGAAAGGAGGGAGGTCTACTGTGCGGAAACTCAGAGGTGAATTTCTGATGAACCTCTGCCGCCTCTTTGTCCTACAAAACTACACAAGTTTTTTGATTTAGGCTAAAAAGACATTATCATAATTAAAGAAAGATCAAAAGATGATTGGAGTGGGACTTTAGAGGCTCATCCTGGATCATGAGAAGGATTTAGAGCTGCAGGAAGAGAGAGCATTTTAATTGCATTCTAAGTAAAATGTTAATTGCAGGTGAAGGGTCCTAACATGCACATGAAGAGATGGGGTTAGAATATTGATTTGTATTCATTATTACAGCAAAAAATATATGAGACAAGAGTTCAGACCCGAAGATTCTGTAACACAAGTATTAAGGACACAGGAAAAATATGCAGATTAAATTTAGACATCCTTCAAACAACATCATAGTCTTCTAGTTCAGCTTTGCCATGCGAAGCAGCAGTTACCACAGCTGCAGCCGCCTGAGCTGCAGGGCTCAGAAAACGTTTCTGTTCTGCTCTAATGATACTGATCACTGAAAAGAGACGCTACAAGATGAAGGGAATGGCTTCCTGATGAGTGTAAATGACTGTGGAAGGAAGAACTCCAGCTATAGGAAAAGTGGTTTGCACTTTTTGTACTTTATGAAAGCGTTTGCAGTGCTGTGCCATTGAATCTCTGTTGTTTCTCTCCTCCAACACTGCCTCATCACTCTGGACCCTGAAGAATACACTGTAAGTATATTCAATGCAGTTCATGCACAGACATGAAAGTTTTTATGCTCACCCTGCAGAGTCTGTGGTGCTTTGCTTCCTTTCACTCAACTCCCTTTTTACTTGAAAAGCTTTTAATAAATTGAAATGACACAGAACTCACGACATATTGATTTAGCAGAGAGTGCTGCACTCTACTGCCGCTGCATTAAACATAACTCTTCCTTCATAAAGAAATATTTGAAAGTTGAATCTTAGCTTCTTTTTCCTGCTTAATAAGACACAAAGCACCCCTACTGTCCACCAGCCAGGTCCCTGCAGGCTGACCAGACCCTGAAAACCCCCCAAAAAGCTGACACATTTCAAACACTTCATCAGAGTCGGCCACAGGGCTGCTGTAGTGCAGAGACGAACGGTGGCGGCGTGAATCACGCTGCTTTAGTCTGCAGGGGGAAGAGGAGAGGGGAGGAAGAGGCTGGTGATGTGAGAGCGACAGAATGTTCATGTGGAGCCCAGTTTTGTGTTGGTGTATGAGTCAGGGTTTGAAAAATCCTCCCATGCAGAACTATTTTTGCTGGAAAAAAGACGGAACGACCTTTAACAGCCTGAGTCTTGATTAAAATCTCAACGTAAAGAAAATGGAGGTCACTCCTGCCTAGTTTGGATAATCTATTTTCAAACAGCTCTCTGCAAAAATGTGTCCTCCAATAAAATGTGTTACTAATCTGTTTCTCTTCCCAACACTTTTACCTCTTTTTTTGTAAACAGTGCTCATTCCTGCCCAAGTTCTCCATCCACATAGAGACGAAATATGAGGACAACAAAGGATGCAATGATAATGTGAGTACTCTCTTTTAGAATTAGAAGTTTCTATCAAATTTCTGAAACTTGTTTCTTCATCTGTGTTGCTTTTTTCACTGCTGCTAATAGCTGGCAGGGAACTGGTGGATCGACTCCCACTCAAACCTTTCATGTCTGCCTCTGGCAAAATATAGAATCACTGCTCCTGGAGGATGTTTATCCTGCTCACACGGTTTGGAATAGCAAAAGAAATCTGACTATAAAGGAAAAATCCCCCTATAACCCTTTTTTATTTAAAAAAAATCATTCCCAATAGTGTTTTAAATGATTATTATGACGTTTTTAACACAAATCCCTCAACCTAAATGTCTTAAAAAGCCATTTTTCATGTTGATCTGAAGCCTCTTTTTCCGAAATCTCCTCTGAGGGGGCGTGGCTTTTGATGCTGAGCTGAGTAACCCCGCCCCCGATACCCCCCCTGTCTGATTGTGATAGCTCTAGTGTAAATATTCACCGCTGCTACATCAAAAATGATAGTGCTGAAGTGTTTTCTTGGAGGAACAGACCCAGAGGAGCGGTTGTGTTTAGGATTGTGGTTATGGTGTAGGGTTAAACTACCAAGTGCTTCCTGAGTGTGGCTCAGGGATCCAATTTGGACAACATATTTCTGACAGCTAAAATACGTTTACCTTTCATTTTAATTTTAAATATGTGTAGCCAACTAAAAAAAAATTAATCCTCGGACACAATTAAAATGTGAGAAGGCTATACGATAACGCACATTTTTGCTGCATGCCTGACATGTAATTCAATCACTTTTTCTTCTGGTCAAATATAAATATGTTCCAAAAATACAATTTTTTGCTGCAGCGCTAATGTTAGCTTGGGGTTGCAAGGGGCTGTAAGCTAGTGGGAGAGCATGTAAAAAAACAAAAAACAAACAAAAAAAAGGATGATGGAAAAGGAAGGAAGGCTCACTCTATGTCAATGGATGTCCACAACTCAGATTCAAATTTCTAATGAACTCCTGTGTCCTATGTCCCACAAAATCATTTGGCTTAAACAGCAAAATCATAATTAAAGGACCAATAGATCAAAAGATGATTGGAGTGAGACTTTATTGAAGCAGAAGGTAAATTAGAGTAGCTGACAACAAGCTTCACAGCCAGGTGTGTGACAGGAAATAAGACCCCGAAGAGACTACTCCCTTTCAAAATACAACAGTGTAAATATCTCACATAAACAAACTTCCTTCTTTGTTCAAACAAAGCAGGAAATTCCATCAAAGAGGTCAAAAAAGTGTCATGAAAGAACAGCCAAACCAATTTGCTATATAAATATAAAACCCTCTACAGAAGAAAGGAAAAGGGTGAGACTACACAGCAACAAATGACAACTTTAGTCGTTGTTTAGAGAAGATATGGAAGATGATAAGTTTAAATGATGTATTCAGGATGAGTGAATGAAAAAGGAAGAGAAGACATTGTTTGGGATCATGTCAGACATAAGAATGACCCTCTGAATCCCACGTTAGTCAATGACTGGTGTTTGGATGTCAGGGAAAAGAACATGCTGGTTTGAAGTGCTCACAAGAAAAAATGATTTTTTTTTCCATTTGATGAAGGTAAAAACTGTTTTTGAAAGATGATTACAGTGTGAGAAATAAAAATGGGCATTTATCGAAACCTAAACTAAGTAAAAAAATAAAAAAATAAAGATACCCAGAAGAGAACTTAACTTTTGAGATACTTACATGGTTTTTAAAGCTTTTTTGTTTTTGTTCAATTTTTTAGCTTTTCAGTGGAGCCCTGCGACAGACTGGTGACCCGTCCAGGGTGTTTCCTGCCTTCCCCCATTATTAGCCCTGTTAGGCTCCGGTAGGACGCAACAAAAAGTATGGGGTACCTCAAGGTTCAGTCTTGGGTCCAAAATTATTTATCCTTTACACAATGAAATTACCAGCACATCCAAATTATTAAAATGCATATTATTTCTGGATAAAGAAATTAAAGATATAAAAACAATTTGTGCCTTTAACAGTGTTATCAAGTGGGAGATCTTAAGCAAATATTAGAGATAAGTTGTAGAAATTTTTTTTCATAAAACTGTTGTTGTTTAGACAACTGTTTATCTAAATGTGTATGTGTTTTTGTTAAATATACCTATGTAAAAAATCGTCCTGATTTTTCTTGTTTGATGCATTTTGATTTCATTTGGTTGATTTAGTAATAGGGGCAGATGATATATGTTTTCTTCTTTCTGCTCCTTTTCATTTATTAACTGTTTTATGCTTATATAGTACTATTTTGATTATATGTATTGTTACTAAATGAAATAAAATTAATAATTAATAAATAAACGGTTAAGAAGATGAATGAAGGTTAAAGAGGGGGAATTCCATACTTGCTGGGGTTTCTAGTGTTCTTTTAGACTACGGTCACATATCCCAAAATGCCACTTCGTGGCGACCTAAATGCCAGTTTTTCAGCAAAATTTGGCAGGTGGCCGCGGGATGGCATTGGTAATCGGAGGCAGTAGTCACATTTTTATATGGCACGCAGCGACCGCGAAAAAAAGTTAACATTTGATGGACGAATTTTTTCACATCGGGCAGTGACCGCCCGAGCAAATTTGGAGTTTGTGCCGTGGCAGTCTAGTGATAGGCGGGTGGAAGGAAGGCAGTAGCGCGATGTTTACTGATGGGAGGGTTTGCAAGGTCCCCAAAACTGACTCATTGACTCCCAGACCTCATGATGAAGAAGGCTGTCGTCTTTAAACACAGTTTAGAAATAGAGGATGTCTACTACAGCAGAGCTGTATGAATAGTATTTTAGCTGTGTTAATAATCAGTCATCAAGAGTGCCATGTGGATGTAGTCCATCTATGGCTAAAAGGAGGAATTGAACAGCCGTCAGGAGTTCTGAGAGATCACTACAGACCGCTCCACTCATGGATGGCTCATGTAATTGAAGTTGTTAGAGAGCACACAGGACTCTCCAGTTGAAGAGGATTAGTCAGAGTGTAGATACGAGGTGCTTGGCCGTGAGTCGTCAATAGGTTTATGAGTCCACTCCCATTGGTTCCAGCTGGTTAGGATGTGAAAAACATTGGTGAAAATCAGGCGTGCACAATATATTGCAAATTTATCGTCATAGCAATATCAGCATGTGCAATACACGTATGGAGAAAGACGGCTTAAATGCAATAAATGTTTACCATAAATGTTCACACAAAACAATCTTATGGTAGCTTGACATATTTAACAACTTAAACGTTTTTTTTCACATTTGACCAACCAGATGGACCTTTTTATGTTTGATACTCGCCCCTATATGTAGACGTGGAGTGTAATTTAAGTTCTTTTGAATTTATTTAAATTTTTTTATATCGTGCAGGACTTGCAAAAATAATTAAAATCTTTCTGATGAGGCAGATTTATTATTTTTTTTTGTTAAGAAAGCTTTTCATTTATGCTTTTTCTTCTGTTTGCTCCTGTTTGAAAATGTTTGCATGATGTTGACAGGCTAAAAACAAGTCAATTTATACAATTATAGACCATTATTATACCATAAAGACAATCCGGGATTACTGAAATGATTTGGACTCAACTGGATTATAACAATTGTAATTTTAACCCCTTAATACCTGTTGTCTCAAATATCCGACAAACCAAATTAGCTATAAAATTAACTAAATGTAGAATTTAACTTAAAGCAAAAACACAAGTGAATATCTTTTTTTATGTCTTAAAGAACTTGGTTGGATGTTTTTAGTGTATTTGTATAGGGTCTTGTGACATTTGTGGTTGTAAAATGTAATTTTAGTGATTAATTCAGTGTAATTAAGGCCGACACAGGTGGTTCTGTTTCTTCCTATTTGTAAATTTCTAAATTTCTTACATGTTTAATTAGCTGTTTATTCATTTGCAGTTCTTGTAAAAGTCCTTGACCCTCTCCACTGACCACGTTCAGACTTTGCAGGCCTCTGCACCAGACAGAAACTCTTCAGAAATGGAAAAGAGTCTGAATAAAAACCAGTTTCCAGTTTGGAACAGAACACAACTGTTCAGGATTGACCACAAGGAGCCTCTTCAACCGAAATCTGCTGCATAGTTGGGATGCCAGTAAACAGAAAAGACCCATTTATTGAATTTTTTTAGTGGCTCCTCACTGATGTGACCAAGTAGTTTATAGTTTACTCATAAAGCGTGGAGACAGACTGAAGGTTCGAGGACTCTGTCGGACTCCAGTCCTCGAGGGCCGACATCCTGCAGGTTTTTGTAAAAAAACAGCTCTACCTGCTGCTGATCATCTGGATCAGGTGTGTTTTCAGAGGTGGAGCAGGAAACCATGTAGAAACTGTCCCTCTAAACCTGGGTTTGACCCTGTGGTTGACATGAGACAAGATGACATGTCAGCCGTTAATATTCAAACGTCCGTCCCGTCTGCACACTTAAGTTTGCCCACTCCTGCCTTACATGTTCACTGACTTTGATGTTTGGTTGTTTTTAATTGAGGAAGGATTGGGCTTGAGCAATAGTATTATGTTTTTTAAGAATAACTCTGCTCCTCGTCGGTTTATCGTGAGCAGGCAGTAAATCTGTCTGAGCTCAGCATGCGTCTGGATGTCTTTGTTACGTCACCAGCACTGGAAGCTGCTCATGCTTGTGCTTTATTTTACTTCAAAACATTATAATTAGACAACATTTTGCAGGATTGTTCTTTTTTTAACAGATTTTAGCCTCTTTTTTTCATCCTGTTTGTGCTTTTAATCCGTATTCTGCCCTTTCAATGTACTGTTTTATTCTTGACGGACATTCTGCTCCTTCAAAGGATCCCACAACACTACGGTTCTCGTCTGTGGATGTCCAGAGGTTTTATCTTACTAAGCTCAGCAGTCTGTTTGTTTTCTCTCCATCTGCACTGAATTCTGGCTCTGGCCTCTGTGTTGTTGCAGCTGTCTCAGATTGATTTGTTTTCCTTTTTGCTACCATGTGGAGTTAAGCTCTTTTGACCTCTTAAGAGCTTACATTTCATCTTCAAAATGTAAATACTGTACCTGTAGTCTAAACACAAATCTCTTACTGATTTACAGATGAACAGCATTTGATGCAGCTGCATTAGCCACGTCTTTATGGATTTGAATGTCTTCTTGTTCAAGCGAGAGGCTGTTCTCTGAAATCCCATTTGTTATGTAACCGCTTTGATTTATCCTGGTCAAATGGACTTCTGGATGGGGCTACGTGACCTGTGCCTGTGGCTGCTGCTCCACATTTACATGTTGAAACAGAACAAATGGTTACTGTATTTGCTACAGCATCACTCTTCACCGCTCTTTTTTTTTCTCCTCGGGTGATTAATTTTCTAGCTATTTTTTACCTTAAAATCCTATTATAAGGTTTTGGAAAACTTGCTTCTGTCCCTTGAAGCAGTGACAAAGTGAAAAAAGCCAAATTCTAGACAAAAACAAATTGAAAAATGAATTGATCAAATCAATCATTGTTTATGTAGCACTTTTCATACAATCCAAAGTGCTTGTATGCCAAAAATGATTAACATAAAACTAGCACAATAATTTAAGAATGCAGTGGCTCATAAAAAGTAAAGACATTTATAAAAGCAAAAGCAAAATAATACAATAAAATAAACAACAAAATTTTAAAATAAGTGTTAAAATTAGTTAATAATAATCAGTGTAAATCCTAAATTAAAGAAATAAAAATGTATAATAAAATTAGCTAAAAACCAGGTTAAAAAGACGAGTCTTTAGCCTTTTCTTTAAAATATCTACGTTCTCTGCGACTCCCAGATCCTGTTGTTGGTCATATGGGAGCAGAATTTTGCTGAATTTAACTAAAACAATTGTTTTTCTACTGTTTGAATCAATCAATCAATCAATTTTACTTATTAAAAGTCCTTTCCTGTGTGCAGCTCGAGGCGCTCTACACAGAAAAACAAACAACAAAATACAACAAAGGCAAAATAATAAAATGAAAATGTGTTTTAATATATTAAGGCAAAAGTAAATTAAAATCAATACATTAAGCGCTCATCGTCTCAAATATGTGACAAACCAAATCAGCCATAAAATTACTTACATGTTGGATTTATTTTAAACCAAAAACAATAAGTGAATATATTTTTTTCATAGCTGCAAATAAATCCAGGCATTAAAAGGGATAAAAACTGTTTTATTACATATACGGTTGCATCATAAAGTATGTGAACTCTTAGGGTTTACTTGGCTTTCTGCATGACTTTGTCGTAAAATAAGTTCTGATCTTCATCTAAGTCACATGACTGGATAAACACAGTTTGTTTAAACCAATACAACACAACAACATTGAAGTTTTTTGAGGTTTTATTGTGTAATCATTAAAATTCAAGGGTGGGAAAAATATGTGAACCCTTAGATTTAACAACAGGTTGACCCTTCTTTGACAGTAATACTTCAACCAAGGTGAAGTTGGATTAGTTCAGGAAATTCGACTGTGTGTTTATCATGATGGGAGTGAAGATCAGAACATATTTTATGACAAATTCATGCAGAAATCCAAAGGATTCACATACTTTATCTTGCAACTGTAACAGATAAGATGATCTAAAAGCATGTTAAAAAGGTGGATCTTCTTAAAACCCTCTACGCTGTCTGTGGCCCTGAGGCTCTCTGGAAGAAAAACGGAAGGCAAACAGTCCCACAAGCATACACGAGAAAGGGTTCCTTTACGGTCAAGAAGGAAATCAAGCTGAAAAGTTGTGTGTGATCAGCAGCTAATGATGATGAAAAATGCCAGCAATGAGTGTGGACAGCTGGCTGAACATATGACTGCAGTCAGTGCTGTGTCACCTAACATTTAAATGAACAGAGCGCCCCCTGGTGGTGATGCAGGTGTCGCGCCGCTGCTTTGTGTGGATGGTGAACAGCATCAGCGAAGGGGCTGGAATAAACCTGTGACCTCACTGACATTCTGACAGAGCTCTGGATAACCAGAGCGTCTTTGCCTCTTTCAGATCTTTGACACGGAGCTGAAGGATCAGGAGAGAGAGGTGTGCTTCGTTGACATCGTCTACGATGAGATCCCTGAGCGCTACTACAAAGAGTCAGAGGTGATTTATGTGTGAAGAAAGTCACCGTCTGAGAATGAAATCTTGTGTCTGATACTAATGTCAATGGTACATCTCAAATTGCATAATACTAAAAAATGTTAGTTCAGTTATACAGTTTATTTTAGATTTACATGACTCAACCGATAGGAAAACCTAAGATTCTACATTTTTTTCCAATGATATTTTCACAATACTTAGTTCTTTATTGAAACCTTTTAGGTGTTTTAATGACCATCATAATTTTGCTAATTAAACCCTCTTTCATTCAATTCAAGTCACTATTACTGTATTAAAGATGAATTTTAGTTTATTAAACTGAAACATAGTAATTGTAAGTTCAGTCGTTTAATGTAAAGTCCTAACACCTCGGACCATTCCTGTGGATGTTCTCTCCCACCAACGATGCAGGACCTGAGGTATTTCAGGTCAGAGAAGACGTCGCGGGGAATGCTGCAGGAAGGCTGGAGGGACACGCAGGAACCCATCATGTGCTCTTATAAACTGGTCACCGTCAAGTTTGAGGTGTGGGGCCTGCAGACACGAGTGGAGCAGTTTGTGCACAAGGTGAGAGGTCAACCGCTATGTAATGAGTAGTGAAGGAATTGGGACATAGTCTTAGTCTTTGCAGAGATGACAAAATGGGTTTTTAGCCAAGTTCAAATAAATTGTTTGTTCAAGTAAACAGTCTTGCCCTTGTTTTTATATTTGAAAACACTACAATAGTTATAAATTAAATGAGATCAACACAATAATGCATGTATTTATATATATATATATATATATACATATATATAAAACACACATTTTTTTCTGCAGTTAATTAATCATGATTAATGTACACCCCCTATTCGGATTACATTCAAGTTTTGTTTTAGTTTCTTACCACATGGGTCCCAGTTCAAATATACAGTACCCCTTCCCACGTATGCAAAAGTGGCTCAGAAACACCAGAATACATTAAATCAGTTTGTGGTAAATACCTTCCAGACCGTCTATCACTCAAGCAGATGGGAATCATTTTAACGCAGCTGCTTATAAACAGTTTTTTTCAGAGGAAGAGTCGTGTTGTTCCAACAACATCTGACATTAGTTTGTGCTGCTCCTCCTAAGTACTCGTCTGATTTATTAAAGTGTCACAGTGAAGTTCCTGTTGAAGAGTGTGCGTCTGTGTTGCAGGTGGTCCGGGATGTGCTGCTGCTGGGACACAGACAGGCGTTTGCCTGGGTTGATGAGTGGATAGGTAGGCCTGCAAGAATATTTCTGAGATGTTTCCATATCTGTTGTCCAGGAGTCCTCTCCATGTATCGAGCATTTACATTGCAGGCCTGTCGCTCAGTGTTCTTTCTCTAAGCCGTCGTCTGTGTTGATTGTGTGAGTCCTTGTAGTCCTACTGCTCCACCTCTCTCCTGAGCATGGACCCTCCACTTCCCACTCACCCACCACTGACAGACTCTGTCGGGAGTGTCAGCAGTTGCTTCAGTCTAAAGTTCGAGGCTGTCTTTTACTCCACTGCTTTATGATTCTGGGAGTTTGGTTATGAAATCCAAAATTGGCCTTGGATGAGGAAATGTGTGCGTTTACTGAAGCATAAATGCTGCCTGTCTGTCTCCTCCTGTCTGCACATGAGGCCGCCCTGTGTGCCCCTCGAGTGTCTGCAACCCATTTACTCACTCAGCTGTTCAGCTTTTTGCATAACTGCAAGGCTCACACATAATAAGCCCATTATCGTTGGTACCAAACTAACCTTAATACTCCTTTCTCTCTGAAAATTCAATTCTCATAAAACTATTTCTTTGTGGAATGATTTTCTTCCCTCATCTTTTTATTAAAAACATGGTTTATTTTGTGTTGCCTGTTGGGTCAATTAAACATCGGGTGTTTCTCTGGCACTTCCTTCATCTTGAAGCTCACTTGATCCTCCTCTCTTCCTGGTGTGGTTGGGATTTGTCCTGCCTTGTCCTGCACACTTTCCTCAGCCCCGCGTCAAGCTCTCGGTTCTGCCTCAAAGCCTAACATTAGTGGCACTCGTCTCCTTCACTGTCTCTTGTTGGAGTGCATTGTGGATGAGTTACAGCCTGTCCATCCCCCGCTGCTCCCCTCCCCCACCTTCTTCCAGATATGACTTTGGATGACGTGCGGGATTACGAGAGACAAATGCATGAGAAAACCAACATTAAAGTTTGCCATGAGCAGCAAGAGCATTCGGCAACAAACCCACCTACTCTGGATGACATAGAGATCCATGACAAAGCAAGTGTATGTCTCTTTCATTGTTTTGCTCCATGTTTCATCCCATTACAGCTTCTTGTAACTGTGCTCATGGTCCTACTCACGTGTCTCAAAATGGTCAAACTAACTCTTGTTTTAAGTAAGGATTTTTTTGCTCATCCTTGTAGATATTAAAGACAAATAAATCATAGAATGCTAGATTTTAAACTCCATTTTCAGACCTTGGATCCAACATGTTTTCACCCTGAGTAAGTATTATTTGAAAGTTGTGGCTAATTTCCCAAAAAAGGTTAAAGGTAATATTTCACTATGCTCACACTTGAAAGCATGCCATCTTTTAAAATAATAAGAAAAATATTCCAATTATTGACCATTTTTGTTGTCACTAATTTGAGTATTTAACACATTTGTACACAAATGTTGGTAAATATTTGCCTGGAGAATTAAGAAAAAAATGATCCACATTTGTTTAACCCATATTATCATGCAGAAAAAAACTTCAGAGTTGAGTTTGTTCTTTTATGTTTATACGTCATTGAGCTTAGAGAATTGATTCATAGACACAAGAATATAATTTTTTGAACTAACACAGACTTTATTTTGTTTTCTTCAAGTTGTTGAAATATACTAATAAGGACTTGCACTCACCGGCCACTTTATTAGATGCACCTTGCTAGTAACTTTTATCTTCAGAACTGCCTTAATCCTTGGTGGCATAGATTCAACAAGTACTGGAAACATTCCTCAGAGAGTTTGGTTCATATTAACATGATGCCATCATGCAGTTGCTGCAGATTTATTGGTTGAACATCCATCTTTCCAATCTCCACATCCCAAAGGTGTTTTATTGGGTTGACATCTGGTGACTGTGGAGGTCATTAGAGTCCAGTGGTCGTGTTCAAGAAACCAGTCTGAGATGATTCCAACTTTATGACATGGACCTTATCCTGCAGGGAGTATCCATAAGGGATGGACATGGTCAACAGCAATACTTAAGTAGACTGTGGTGTAACCATGCTCAGTTGGGACTAAGAGGCCCAAAGTGTTCCAAGAAAATATCCCCCACATCATAACACCACCACCAGCCTGTACCGTTGACACAAGGCTGAATGGATCCATGCTTCCATGTTGTCAATGCCAAATTCTGACCCTACCATTTGAATGTCACAGTAGAAATGGAGACTCATCAGACCAGACAATGATTTTTCCATCTTCTATTGTCCAATTCTGGTGAGCTTGTGTGAATTGTAGCCTCAGTTTCCTGTTCTTGGCAAAATGGAGTGATACCCGGTGTGTTCTTCTGCTTCTTTAGTCCATCTGATTGATTTATTTCAAGCATAGATTGTGAAAAATACAGGACAAAACACACAAATATTTCAAACTCATTACAGAAATAATGACATGAATTTATTAGAAAATAGAAAAACAAACAAAAACAAAACTCACTTACATCACATTTGATTAATTAGATATCGTAATTATTAACTAAAGTCAAGTAGGGTTTGATTGCTTGAAAAGGAGTTGGAAGAAGCAAACTTATATAATCCCACCCCTACTCCATCTTCCTCAAGGTTGGACGTGTTGTGCGTTCAGAGATGTTCTCCTGCAGACCTCAGTTGTAACCTGTGGCTATTTGAGTTGCTGTTGGTTTTCTATTAGCTGGAACCAGTCTGGCTGTTCTCTTCTGACCTTTGACATCAACAAGACATTTCTGCCCAAAGAACTGATACTCACTGGATATTTTCTCTTTTTCTGACCATTCTCTGTAAACCCTAGAGATGGTTGTGGGTGAAAATCCCAGTAGATCAGCAGTTTCTGAAATACTCCGACTAGCCCGTCTGGCACCAGCAACTAAACCACGTTCGAAGTCCATTCAATCACCTTAGTTCCTCATTCTGATGCTCGTCTTGACCATGTCTACATGACTAAATGTATTTAGTTGCTCCCATGTGATTGGATGATTTGAAATTTGCGTCAACAAGCAGTTAACCAGGAGTGTCTAGGAGTGTTATGGCCATGGTGTAGGGGTGCAGCGGTCAACCTCTGATCGGAATATCACAGGTTAGGTACCCCCCAATGTGTTGAAGTGTCCTTGGCCAAGACACTGAACCCCTCTTGCTCGTGGTTGCTATAGGCTGGCATCAGTGTTCAGTGTGTGAATAGGACTGTGACTTCATTTATCAGTATATGCCATTTACCATTTAATAAAGTGGCCAGTGAGTGTAGATCCTAGTGTTTATACTATTTTGTAAGAAAATACTTGATGGGATTTTGTTTGAAGAAGTGATCTGAATTTAACATTTTTGTCATAAAACTTTTGGCAAAAATTCACCTGGAATCAGAGATACTCTCATAGACAGACCCTGGCACTCCCTCTATGTCTTTTTCTGATCATAACTTTATTTCTCTCTAATCCAGACATGACGATGGATGAGGTGAGAGAGTTTGAGCGCAACATTCAGGAGGCCACCAACCAGAAGATCGGGATGTTCCCCCCATCGATCTCCATCAGCGAGACGCCCCTCTCCTCCTGTGCCCTCACCGGGCCTGCCAGCGCCCCCTCAACCCCCATGTGCACCGACGCTCCAGAGTCCCTGTCTGTCCCCAAAGACCGACCCCGCAAAAAGTCCGCTCCAGAAACCCTGACCCTTCCGGACCACGCCTCGCAAGGCTCTTCCTCAAACCTGCTACCTGATTCCAACCACCTCCAGTCGCCCACTTCTCCTTCCAACTCTGACGATGCTGAACAGAGCGAACAGCAGGACTGAGGAGCGTGCCCCCACCCCCTGTTTTTTATTCCCGCTTTACCAGGTCTTTTGAGTCCAATCAAACAAGCCTAGCCTCCAAACAGTGCCCTGACATTTAACTTCTTTAGCCATATTCGATGATTCGCCATAGTCTTCACAGTTTTCATTGTCACTGAAGCCATCCAAGTTTAACCACAGGTCACTTCTGTTCAAGCAAGACTTTCATTCAAAATCCTCACATTTATCTAGTGGTCTGTTTAACAAATAGACCAGTGTCTATCTTTGTTCTAGCTAGTTAAACTGACTCCAATCTAATGATCACTTAAGGGAGTTGCCTTGACAGAAATAAAATGAAATGTATATTATATTTGGTTCAAAAATCAGCTGATCGACTCAGACTTGAAGTTGCACAGTAGAGAACATTTGCTAGAATAAGACTTACCGGAAATACAGCCAGGAATCTTCGCAATCATCTGTTTCATCGCATAAAAGATGCAAGACCAGTACAATCATGGCGTGAACACACCTCAGGTCTCCAGACTCTACCTGGCTAACACTCCAAAGGCAGGGCTGTTACTCTTCCTTCCTCCCCCTGCTTGTTGCCAAACACTTGAATTTTATACCTCCAAAGATACAACAATCCATTCCCGTTTCTTCACTTCTAAATCCCCACAGTTGTTTACACATAACAGGCCTTCCTGTCTCCAGTTAAAGTTCTTAGGTCAGGACAGATTAGTTACTGACAGACGTTTATATTTTGCTTTTTTTTTTTTAAATCTATCTGCGTACTATGGAAGTACTTCCTCATGACGGGTCAAGTGTTGCCTGAAACTAATGCTGGACATTTCTTATGATGTAAATTCCATCCGCTTTGACCTAACAAGCTGGAACAAGGCCATTTTAGGGAGTTGTCAGTCACAGACTGATTCATGGGAAATCAAAAGCCAATGATGCTTTGAGAAGAGAAAATTCATCAGGTGCACCCTGAACAGAAGAACTTGGCCCCTTTAGTGATGGGTCCACAGCCATGATGGTGGTTGAGATTTTTTCTCAAATCCCCCCGGTTCTTATTAGTTTCCCTCATAGTATTCAACCAGAAAGGTTTATATGCTGCATGAAGTGTTGACAACAAAAGCTCATATTGTAAGAAGTATTTATCTGCTTTAGGGTTGGTAGTAGGAAGTCTGAGCATAAAACATGAGCCTCTGCAGAGGGTAGATGGCCAGACTCTGAACCCTCTGAACTCAGTGCCTCTGCATGCTGCACCACTCTGGTGTCAGCTCCCAGAAGTCCACCTCACATCCCAAATTCTGCATTTGAACTTAATGTCTCTCAGCTTGGTGGAGAGTTGCTCAGTTTTCTTACAATCTGATCATGCCTTTGCACCCCGGCTAAGGCCGAGGAAGAGCGTCTCGTGGAGCATGAGCTTCGTGTCATGACTGAGGTGAAGAGGAATTTAATTCTCTCATAGTTCAAACTCTACTTTCTTAAGATTGGCAAAATTCCACCTAAAAACTTATTTTCCTTGAGTTAAATCAAACAATTTTAAACATCTTTTTGCAAGTCAGATTCTATGCAGATGTCATTCATTATTAAAGAAAATAAAAAGCCATCAAAGCAGCTGTTTATTAGACCACAAGGGAGATGATGTAAAGGTAATTTTTTTTCTTCTGTTTTGTTCCCAATTTTAGTTTTTATCTAAATTGATTTTTGTGAGTAAAAAGGGTTTTAAAGTCTTATGCGTAACAGGCTGTTCAGCCTCAGATGTGCTCCTGCTTATTAAACACATTCTAACTCCCGAGTCGTCACATATTGACGTTTGGTTAAGGACCCCTCTGCGTCACTTTTTGACATTTTGGGCGTCCCCAAGTTGTTGTTTTTTGACGTACCGGCTGTTCCCATTAAATTACGGGTCCCTGACCTCCGAGACGTAAACCAGAACCGGTTCAGAACCGTGACACGTAGCACACCGGTACCCTAACCCGACACTGGATTAGATGGGGCACCGGACTTGAACCGGTACCAGACGCGGTACCAGATTTGAACCAGTACCGGGTAAAGATTCGGGTACCGGTTACTGGGTGAGAGTACTGGTACTGGACACATACTGAGGACCAATGTGCATCCGTTACTGCGTCCCAAGGGGTTGCAGACCCTTGATTTTACGAATAGCCAGGACGGCAAAAATGAGAAGTTGGAGACACTCAAAACAACAAAAAGTGACGCGGAAGGGGCCTAACGCTAGGTTCACACTGGAACCAGAAGTTTCCGCAGAGCGGAGTACGTGCAGTGTCCGCGCTCTCCTGCAATTCACACCATTTTCCGCGATGGTTGACAGGGGCTTCTACTAGAGCTTTTTTTGTTTTTGCCATCCTGGGTAAGTTAATAATAACCTAAAAATATTACCCCATGTTTCTGTTAAGAAGAAGCAAGTAGTATGTTAGCCTACACCTCTTTAATTTATCTGTTGTTGAGTCACAGGGAGAAGTGTGTGTGTGTGTCTGTTTTTCTGTGTGTTGTGGTTGTGTGTTAAAACATGGTCGTATTTGTTAATCATTGTGTTTTATGCTGAAAAAATGGGTACATTTTGAAAATAAACCGTATTTTCCCATGTACTGTATCTTGATGTAACTTCGCGGCTCACGCATAAAATAGACCAGATGATAAAACGATCGACTGCACGGCGTGAGTCTTCTGCGGAGGACCGTGGCGCTCCGCGTCTGGTGTGAACCGGGTGTTAACCAAACGTCAAAAAGAGATGACTTGGGGATGAGAATGTGTCGTCTTATGTGGTGGCTTCTGTGAGGTGGGAGTCTTTCATCCAGAAACCTGGCAGTGAAGCTCATGCTCTGATGCAGCCGCGTGCGACACAAGCATATCCAAGCATAACATTATGCTCTGTTGTGTCCGGACTAACTCGCGTTCTCTCCCTTCCTCCTGCAGTTACGATTCGAACAGTGCAAATGCCTTTAGCACTTTCCGGTCTGTGACACCTTAATGACAATGAAGGAATGTGTTCTTGTGTTGTTGGACCAACATCCTCTAATACATCATTGACTCAGAAGATACAGGCTGAAGGAGGCTGCGGTCTTCCCATACAGTTTTGTTAAGAATTTGTACAGTTTCTCACTTGCATTTGTTACTAAACTGTAGCTATATATCTGTAACCATTGCTTTTGTCTTTTGAGGTTAACATAAAGCAGTATCCAGCCTCCCTGTATGGATCGAACCTGTTCGGTTCAAAGCGCTCACATGTTTGGGACAGACCTCTTCTCCTGCCGGGGAAACGGGACATTTGGATCCAGCACAGAATATTAAAATAATGCAACGTGTATGTGAGAGGTTATCTCTGCTCTGTTTAAAAGAGTGACACAAAAGCTTCTTGTAAATACTGCTGATGAGGATTATTCCAGTGTTTTCTTACAACCATGCTGTCCCAGGTTCTATTGCTATATGACATGAATGTGCTCGGAGGTTGAGAACGTTTTTGTGATGAAGATGGCATTTCTTTTTTATTTTATTTTATTTTTTAGACTTGAAAGAAATCTCCAGTGTCTTTTTGTCATCTGAACATATGGAAGTCACTTAAGTTTCTTCTTATTATAGTGGTGCACTTTCTGCTCCCGTATTGCTTCTGATCGTCGTTCGGGCCAAGAACTGTTTTGGGGAAAACTGTTAAAGAAATTGGCGCTTTGCATTTTAGTGATGCGGCTGCTGTGATGTCCACATGCGATGTTAGTGGGTGGGTTGGGGGGGCTGTTTGGAGTTCTGTTCTCTCTTGCGTAGTAAACCTGCTGTACTTTGATTTTGTGAGTGCTGTAACATTTGAAGGCAAGCATTTATTTAGCGTTTCTTTGCATAGAAGGACCAAGAGTTGGGCTCCTCTTCCTCCCGGTGGGGTTCAGACGGCCCACCGTCTGAGTGGATCCGCAGGTGTGTGAACGTGTGTGAGAGTGTGTGTGAGTGAAGCACACCCCAGAGGTGCCATCCACGGTCAGCTGCTGGAAGTTGCTCTTTGTTCTTCCACTTTAACTAGTATTGTTCTTGTTATTTTTATGACCCTTTGAGGTTCATTCGGTTGTTTCTTGTAACGATTGCTTGACTTTTTCTGAAACTGATAATTAAACTTTATTAGCTATTGTTGAGGTGTCTTTTTTTACTTTTACTATTATTGCATAAAAATACTCTGCTCTTGGAATATAAAAAGAAAAACATGTTATGTTTTTTCAGTCCAAAGAGAGGGTGACTCCTATTTCATATATTTCATACCCAAACACCCAAGTCTATTCTAGTCTAAAAGAAAAAGTATTGTAGAAAAGAAAAAATAGACTCACAAAATGATATGGTGGTTATATCAAAACTACCTGATCTTCCAGAGACCTTTTATGTTTCTGCATAAGGACAATGTTACATAACACACGTCAAAAAGGACCACACCAAGAGTTTACCATGTTTTCTGACTTGAATCTTGCTGAAAACCTCAAATTTGACCCAACACAATCCTCCTAAACCCTTAAAGCTGAGCTGTTAAAGTTTTTACAGTTTTTTTGAAAACTGGAGAAAATGCCAAATGGTGTTTAAAAATACCTGCAGACTAAGATTATAACACCAAATACTGATTTATAAACTTCTTGAATCATAATATTAGTGGGCTATTTCGTTTGTGATTATAAATATTTTTTTTCCATTATTAAGCTCGTAAATTTATTAAGCTGTGTGTTTTTTGTTTTTGTTTTTTTTGCTCTAAATCAGTGGTCCCACACCGGTCCGCGGCCACAGACCGAAAAAAATAAATAAATCTGCCAACTTAATTATGTCCCTTTAGTTTATTTTCTGATCCTGAATGAAGTTTTGAAAAACTGCCAGATCCTGTTGACAATATCCTTCTTGGTCACACGACTTAGAATGGCTACCCAGATTTTTTTGTTTTTTATGGCTACCCGGATTGCTAAGCTAGTAGCCCAAAGCTAACAATAAAAAACACAATAAAATGTATTTGTAAAGTTTCTTCAGGGAGAAACAACAAACTATTCTTAAGAGAACCATTCAATTCTAAATGATCAGTGTACTACTATCTAAGAAACACTCCTATGAAGTATTTTTATTTTGTAAAGGGTAGAATGTGCTGTTTGGGATGGGAAAATCATTGATTTACTCTTTGAATAGTTCAAAAATGAAAGCTTTATGAATATTTTGCTCTTTTAAAAGCAGTTTTGAAAGCAGCAATAGTTACAATAAAAAGTAGTTATAAAAGAGATTTATACACATGAATATTTGAACCCTTAATTTACTTAAAAAGAGGAAAAATTGGGATGGAGATAAAAATATTTATATATATATACATAAAAATAAAACTGTTTATACTTTGGTCACATAACTTTCAGATAAGTGGTGATATAAAAGCCTTTAAGACATTTTATTGAGAGTGCCTAAAATATAAATGTGCTCATTCACAGTAAAACAGTTGTCCGATCCAAAAGTGTTGCCTCAATCAGACACTTTGTGCTAAGAACCCAACACCTTTTTTTGAAGCACATTCAGGATTTTTTTAAATACTGAGAGGTAAAACGACAAGATAATATAAAATTCCTAAAGAGGAAAGAGTGAAACTCATGCATTTGAAAGTCTCCTCATACTGACCTGCAGAAGAAACTGACTTGACTCGGTTTCCTGAGTCGCTCACGCCATCCAGTGGGCATTTTGATACTGCAATTATTTTGTAAGGATAAATAAATTCAGCATTTTTGTGCCTGTATGAATCAGATAGAATTCCGATACAGTTATGTTTCCTAGTTTTTTTAAACCTTCTATAAATATTTGTTTTTAACACATTAAATAATGACAAGCATTTTAAATCCATTGTCTGTTGGTCTACTCCCACAAATAATCTATCTGATTCTGTGTTTTTTAATAGTTTAGACAGAACTGTACAAAAAAATGATATTTAAGACAAAATGCACAGAAGTTTTTGCTCCAGATCAACATATATACTTTTTCAGAATAAAAAAAGGTAAAAATATCTTTACTTAATTGTTTAAGCAGCAATACTTAATTTTTAAGAACAAAATTTACAATAAAACAAAAAAAAGCATGGCTGACCATCAAATTGTGCCCTCTGCTGGTTGCATTTTTTGCCAGCTGCACCTGAAGTGAACACCAGGAGGCGCTATAGGTTTGCTGCAGGTGAGCCTTAATTCCCCTGACAGAATCAAACCTTTCTACTGACTGACCCGATGACCCGATCAGGGACATGATCATCAAGTCTCCACAGAGAGGAAGCCTGGAGGGATGGAGAGGAGGGATGCTGTCGAGACTACTGAGATGCTACCTGACAAACTGGAGGCTCCACGTCTGTTTGGAAACACAAACGGTGTGAGAGGTGGTTTGATACAAAGGGATCTTTGTGCCACCAGTAAAGTAACAGTTTTAAAATAAAAAAAATATTTAATTAAAAAACAAAATGTTCAGTTTTAATTTTTTTTTTAAGTTGCAAAAAAAAGTATATATATATTTAATGTTTACTTTCAAAGTACATTTTTGTATTTTGTGACAAATGTTTTCAGATGTGTTGTCTCATCTCGCTTTGTGTTTTTGTATAGATTTGTTCTTTTTAGTTAGCCTTAAGAAAATTAACAGGATAATTCCAGCAGATTTTGAAGGAGAAAAGCGGCTCGCGAGCCGCTTTTCTCCTTCAAAATCTACTGGAATTATCCTGTTAACGTTTGAAAAGTTACAGTAAATAAAAGACCATAAACACTGGAGCTCCAGTGTTAAAGGATTAATATCATTACATGGACCTTCAAGGTAAAAGAAGAAGTTTGGAGTAAAAAAAACAACAGTAACACTTTTGAAGATTTAGAAGAAATCTTAACAAGCTTTATCAACACATTAACAAACATTATTAATGGGTTTATAAGGTGTTAGGAAGACATTTATTACCACAATAAGCCAAATGAGGTTTATTAACATACTTATTAAGATAGGCATTTTTTTTATTATTTTTTTATCATATTTACTGGACAAGTCAAGTGTTGGTGTCCCCCATAGGAAATGCATTATTTTGGGGTAAACACAGCACAAATGGAGGGGTTCATATGTCCATCAAAAATACAGTCTATGGTCAAACTTGTAAAAGTGTTTCATCAAATTTGCAAAAGTGTTTCGGGTAAATGTAATATTGTTTTGTACTTCCTGGCCACCGTAATTTTGGCTTGTTGGAGCCAGCAGGTACTTCCTGTTTGGAGTGCTAGGGAGGAGAGGATCACTCCGTCCAGTTCTCTATAAACAGTCAATGGTCAAAACAGAAACAGAAAAAAAACAAAAATGAAAAATAAGAATTTGAAAGTGAGAGTTTTGGAACTTCTGAAAGTAAAAAAAAAAAAATCATGATTATATTCGACTTGCAGAAATCATCATTAACTTTTTCCAAGTCTGTTCTTGTTTTTAAGGTATTTTGAGTTTCAAAAACGAGTTTTTCAGCTTTCAAGTTGTTGTACTTCAGTTTTTAAATCCTTTGGCTCTGAGTTGGCACTCTAGAAAGCTTCTTTATAAACAGAAAAGTCGATAAGACCGATCTCAAGGTTTGTGGAATTTGTTTTTCTTCACGGCAGATTGAGCTTCAGTTGTTGTTCTTGTGTCGGCCTCACACCGGAGAAATGTGCATTTATCAGACTAGAAAGAGTAAACAGGAACAAACTACAGGAAATTAAAACCAAAGGAGACAGATTTTAACTTTCTGCCTTTGGAAATATATCATAGATCCTCCCAGTTCACCACAGGGTCAGCCGCACTATGCTGGCAGTGTCTGTCAAAGCAGCAGCTGCTTCTGTTTGCAACCAAACAGGATTTTCCAGTATCACCACATGCAGGACCTCCTCCTGAAACCACTGTCAGACCTGTTTAACACCAGCAGGAATTTGTCTACAAACAACAAACTGAGGCAGCATGTCAGAGCTGGAGTAAGATAACTTCATGGCTCGGTCGGAGGTTGTAGAAATACTTTACTGTACTTTTTAAACGCTCCAAAGATAGCTGCAGACATTTTGCAAATGTAGAAATAGCAGGACGGTGAGCAGAGCTCTGGTCTGCCATACCTGTAAGTCCTGTATGCAGAACAGGAAGTTCTGCAAACAAACATGCAGCTCTACCTGCTGCCTTTGCCTCTTTAAAGGACCCTACAAGCAGGGAAAAAAAGTAAGGCTGAAATTTTACTTTTACATTTCTAAATGTTTATTTGAAGGATAATATTTGAGTTGTTTTCTTGATCGTAAGACTGAATGGATGTCTCTGACTCTGTGTTTTGTGCACATTCAGATATGAAGCTTGTGAACGGTCCTGCGTGTAGGCTGGGCATCCTGAGAAAATGGGCAGTTTTTTCTACGGCAGCCCTGGTAGTGCTTCTGTTACTCAACGACCCGTTTCTGATTCTCTGGTGGCCTCAGAGACCGATGGAGGTCAGATCAGAACTCTTTGTGTGACTTAAAATGTGTCTTAACCCTTTAACACCTGGGGCATCACTGGTGACACTTAAACACAAAGTATTTAACATACTGTAACTTATTAACACGATCAACTATTTTTAGCTAATATCTTAACAATATGCATTTTCCATTTTTTAAGGATAATTTGGAATTTACCTCATATTTTAGCAGTATGCTAGCTGTTCTGGCTCATTTTTTTTCCATTTTTTTAGGATAGTTTGGAGTTTTGCTATAAAATTAGACATTTTCCTTTTTTTTTTTTGGTGTGTTTAGGATACTTTTGCATTTAGCTAATATTTTAGCATTATGCTAACTGTTTTGGCAAAATTAGAAATTTCTTCCAATTTTTTAGGATAATTTGGAGTTTAGGTAATATTTTAGCATCATACCCGCTGTTTTGGTTAAACTGAATTTTTTTCCAACTTTTTTTTAGGATAGTTTGTAGTTTAGCTATGTTTTGGCAAAAATAGACAATTAAAAAAAATTTTTTTTAGAAGACTCCTGCATTTAGCTAATATTTTAGCATTACGCTAGCTATTTTGGAAAAATTTGAATTTTCTTCCAGTTTTTTAGGGTAACTTGGAGCTAATATTTTAACAATATGCTAGTTGTCTTGGTGAAATTAGACTTTTTTCCAGTTCTTCTGGCTAATTTTGCATTTATCTAATATTTTAGCAAGTTTAGCAGCTTCAGCATTTTTAGCTAGCTATCAGTTTGATCGTGTCAACAACTAAAAAATGACAGAAAATCAAAGAAACACGAGTTCTGGTGTTCAAAGGTTGAACGATGCTTATCTCTGTTATTGATTCTCTCTTATCTGCAGAAAGCAGAAGTGATGGTTCTACCTCTGGACATGGCCGCAGACTCCATCGATGACATGTATGCAGGCTGCAGATCTGAAACCGCCGCCCTGATTGACCTGTTTGGCGTGTTCGAGTGGAACTACAACGGAAACTTCAGCCTGGCCTGGGCTTTTGCAGAAAAACATGCAAATAAACCCGCGCACGTGCGCTTAAAAGACGACCACGCCATTGTGATGTACATGTACACGAAACTGCCGCACATCCGAGAGATTTTTGATGAAGCAGTGAAGAGAGGGAGGCACATGTACAACACGCACAGATTTAGATTCCACTACTTTTACTTTTTCCTGACTGACGCCATTCAGACTCTGCGTCGCCACCAGGCGCCGTGCAGAACCACCTACCTCAGGACGTGGAAACACTTTGACCAAAACGTCGCCCGCACAAACGTGCGCTTTGGCCATTTCATCTGGGCAGCATCCAGCAGCCTGTCGTTTGAGCTTCAGGGGAACGTGTCCTGCTTTGAGATCTACACGTGCTTCGGAGCGGACATCACGGACTACTCCAGCGTTGAGCAGCAGGGGCAGGTGCTCATCCCCACCTACGAGGTCTTCACAATCACTAAAGTCCTGAAACATGAACCCTGGTGCGGCGTGGTCTACAGGCTGGAGAGCACCAGGGTACCGAGAGCCGACCAGAACTGTAAACTTACAGAGGAGCTGAGTGGAACCTTTTTGGAAGCTGCTAGAAGAGTCTGGCTGGGATGCAGCGCCGCAAAGCTGTCGGTGTGTGCAGTCCTGCTGGCGGTCTGCTCTGTGGTTCTTGTCAGAGGGAAGCAGACATGTTTTGTTGCTGCTGTGCTGGGAGCTCTGCTCCTACTGCTGGTCGGAGTGTTAGTGTTGAGTTAGCCAGCAAAATAAACGCGGAACTCAATCTTTACTCCAAGGTAGTATTGAAAGTGCATTCATTGGGATGATGATGTAAAAGTGATTTACACAGATGAATGCTTCTATCTTATGAAATTCATCATTACTTTTTAAAAGAAATAATTCAATAATTTATAAACCGAAATGCATCGTCTCATTGATGTTACTCCTTTATCAGATGTAATAATTAAAGGGTTTCTTCAGTTTATTTCTACCTGACGAGGTGACCGTTGTCAGAAAAGAATACAAAACACAGAAACTGGAACCATCTGAAGCAAAGCAGAGGGCGGTTGCTTCATTTCTTCATTTTTGATAATCCACACCTTAAAGGGCATTATCCCACTTATGCCTTGCTCACTTATCAAAATAAAGAAATTTCAAGTCAAATAATACAATCTTCATTTCTTTTTTTTTACGTTTAAATAATGTTTTTATTTGGAGTTTAACATAGATACTGCTTTTGGAAAGAAGCTGTTTTTCAATCTGTTAGTTTTTGTTTTGATGCCTCTGTAACATCTTCCAGAGGGCATCAGGGGAAACAAGTCCGATCCGGGGTGTGATTACGCCGAGGAACCTGATGGTGTGGACCCTCTCCACAAGCTCGCCGTTGATGTGGAGGGAGGCGGGGTCAGGGCTGTGCTTCCTGAAGTCGATGATGACTTCCCTGGTCTTCTTGGTGTTCAGAGTGAGGTTGTTCTCTGAAGACCAGGTTGCCAGCTTCAGGACCTCCTCCCTGTAGGCAGACTCCTCCCCTCTGGAGATGAGTCCAACCACTGTGGTGTCATCAGCGAATTTTATGATCCGGTTATTGTGGTGGGCTGGACTGCAGTCGTAGGTGTAGAGGCAGTACAGCAGAGGGCTCAGCACACAGCCCTGAGGGGAGCCGATGCTGAGTGTGCGGGTTTCACAGGACAGTTTCTTTATTTCTTGTTGTCAATAAACTGTGTTCCTCAAGATCTTGGTGTCCAGTTTCATATGTTATGGTCCCCTTTTTGGTCTTCCCCCTAGACTGCGGCCGGTGTGCCTATTGGGGCCGTAACATATTTGGGGGCTCATCTGGGATTTATCCCATCTGGCCAGTGGCATTCTTGTTTCGGGTAATCCTTGTGTGGAGGTCTGTCTCGTTACAGCCTGTATTGCCCTGGTGTTTTGGCCACTGGTATGCACACTTGTGTCTTGTGTCAGCATTTTGCGTGTGGGGGCTTTTCTTTTTACCTCATGGCGACACATTATTTGAGCCTTTGGGGATTTATCCCACTTGTTTAGGGCAATACTTGTGTGGTGGTCTGTCTTTTAAAACATTTATTGCCTGGGCCTCTTTCTGGGTGTTTTGGGCTCTACTATGAGTTTATTTATTTTTTTTGACAATGCAACGTCTATTCAGATATCTCTTATTGGTATTTATAATTTGAAGCCAAACCGTCTGTCTAAATAAAGTATAAGAGTCAAATAATTCATTTTGGTGTCATTGACCTCAATATTTCCAGCCCATCCATCCAACCATTTCCTTAACCCGCTGTATTCCTGTACCAGTCGGTGTTGGGAAAAAGGCGGGATACACTCTGTATGTGATGAAGAGGCTGAGACGTTTGGATCCATGTGCAAATGTTTTAATGAGCAGGGGCAAGACATGAGCGTAGTCAGAGTCCAGGCAAGGGTCAAAAACACAATGGCAAGGCAGAAGGTCGATAAGGAGGCAAGGGTCAAGGCACAGAGAAACAGGCAAAGGGAGAACAGCTCAGAGTTTAAGTAATGTAAGACTTCACACTGGAAAGGAGGCTGGAGTGGGTTTATATGCTGTGTGATGATGATTATGATGGTGAACAGCTGAGCAGGAAGGAGTCCATGGCAGTGGCTGATGGGAGTTGTAGTAAGGAGCATGAGGAGTCAGAACTCTGGCGAGGGCTCCCTCTGGTGGTTGGAGATGGGTGCTGACATCTGAACTGTGACACTGTACAGGTCGCCAGTCTGTTCCAGGGCACACAATCACTCCCACACACACTCACACATGCACACCTAGGGACACTTTAGAGCAGGGGTGTCAAATTCATTTTGGTTCAGAGACCACGTTTAACCTGTCTGATCTCAAGTGGGCCGGACCAGTAACATAATAGCAAATAATAATAACGTTTGGTCGACTTGTTATCTGTTGCTTTTTTTTAGCTGTTGTTTTTTCAGTTGGATCTAACACCTCAACCAACACCAGTGGCGGGCCGTACATTTCCCACCTAGGCCTTCAGTAGTGCTCCATCTGAATCAATCCAACCCTCAATAACTATTTTATGGCTATAAAACTTCTAGTGCAGGTACAGCTGCCACACACACACCAAAAGCATCAACAATAACCTGATAAAATTTCAATATTATGTAGGGAGATAGCAAAATTTTACTCACCAAAAATCCAGATTATTTAAACACAAAATCCATCCTTTCTATCCTCAAGAAGATTTCAATCACTCTGTCGTGCAGAATCCGTGCGTTTCGCAGATGGAAAGTGTTCCGTGGCTGTGATAAGCTGGAAAAGGCTGCATGCGGGAAATGTTCTGGTATTCCTGAAGCCTCTTGTGGTCCAGGAGGGAGACAAACATCAGTTTTTGTGATCGATCAAGGTCTGTGTCTGGAAAATAATATTGTCGGTAGTGCGCGCGAGGATTTTGCGCTGCACCTCTTCGTGAGCTCGGAGCGCCCGCGGTGCGTTCAGGGGCCTCGTAGATTTCCTCGTATCAGCTTCACTCCCGCTCAACGGAGTCACGGAACTCCTTTACCCGTGCCAGACAAAACTGTGCCACAACTTTACCCAGACATTCATTTTCCACCAAAAATCAGACGATGAGACGCTTTCCACTGGTAACATCTTCAAACCTGACACGCCGCTCCTCGGCACCTGTGTCCGTCACATAACGCAGAACCAGAGCGAGCTGCGAGCTATCCAATCAAAGCTCGTGAAAATGCTGACGTTTCCGTGGGCCTGCTAGCTGGCCTTGGTTTCGCCTACTCCAAATCTGATTGGTTGAAGCAATAGTTTGGTCGACATTTATTGTATGCTACAGGGCCCGCAGAACTGATTGTGAAGGCCTCCAGGCAGATTTCTTTGACCCTAGCAACAAATGGTGCTGCAATGTGATTGGTTAATGCTTAAATAGGAAAATACACGTCTGGAAGCAGCGCAGCCAGGGAGACAGCAATGAAAGGACGAAGACAGAGCATTTGGAATTATAGAATACGTATTCACGGAAATAAATAATAATTAATATCAGTCTGTGATTCAGATATTTTTAGGCCAGCAGAGAAGGCCTTGCAGGCCCTGACGGCCCGCCACTGACCAACACAGTAGCCTAATCACGTATTATTACACATTCATTCACAGAAGCCAGTGGATTTCAAATCAAATATATTTTACAAGAAAAAATGGTTTATTCCATTTTTTGCTGACTGAATATTTTACATCTGACATTGAAGCAATCCTGATAGTAAACTTTGCTTCCCATAGTGGGAGAATTCTGCATTTCTGTCTTTTTAATTTTTTTTAAGAACCATAACTTTCTGCAGGAATGGACTTTTTTCCACAACATCTTTATATTTTTTTCTCTTCATGATTGGGGCAGATTAAACCATCTGGCAGGTTAGGGTTAGGTGGGCTGTATGTCTGACACCCCTGCTTTAGAGAAACCAATTACCCTAACCTACAAAGCATGTTTTTGGACTGTGGGAGGAAGCTAGAGTGTCCTCAGACAAGACACTAATCAGACATAACTCCTGGTGGTTACAGGTTGGCTCAAGTGTTCATGTGTGTGAATGTGTCTGTGACTGTAAAGCATTTTGGGCCTTTTAAGAAGGTAGAAAAGTGCTATATAAGTATATATACTTTGGAACTATGGTTACCCCGCAATAGGGTAAATATCTAAAAATCTACCAACCAGTAAAAAAAAAATATTAATAATAATGATGAGAATAGGTCTTGAATTTTGACCTGTTTCTGTGGTTAGTGTAGCATTATTTTGACACACTGTATGTCAAATTACTTAACCATAACAAAAAAAATACAATTTCAACAATAGTACATCAAGAAGAACTAAATAAATTCCTCACATTTAAAACTAATGTTTATTTCTAAACATGAAAATGAGGCAAGATATTCCGTAACAGAACATCTTTTTTATTACTTTTTTTTGCATGAGCTCTTTGCATTCTTACAACTGTTGGCTTAACATGATTTAATCAAAACTGACACAAGGCTTTCTTTATAATGTCCCTCGTCATAAAGAAAGGTCCAACAATCCATGCAAATATTTTAACTGCTACTTTGTTTCAGGCAGAATTGTATCTCACACCCCCTAATTTCAACACTGCAGAGACTGTTATAAAAGTCCAGGTAAAAATGAAGACATGGACATTGTGCTGCAGGTACGTTGTGCTCTACTTACATTACTACTATGATAATGATAGTAATATGCTGCGGTGCTTTAGCGACAACATCTCTAATTCTGTCTTTTTTTTTCCTTTTTCTTTCAACCAGGAACGAACAGAATCAGGAAGAAAGTAGAGTTTTTGACCCCTGACTGCAAAAACAGAGCGAACTACAACTAATCTTCTAAAGGTTTGTGGTTGGATATTAAAATTAAAGTATTGTTCGACTGTGGACAACTATTCTACCAAACTCAGAAAAGTGTTAGAGCAAGAATTTAGCACCTAATTTGAAAAAGTTGAAGGGTTTGACATGTATAATTAGATGTTAGATATTCATTTAATAATTCACTTCTAATCTTCTGTGGACCAACAGGGAAACTTTGTGTTCATCCGTGAGCTGATCACAAAGATGTCAGTCTCGGCTGCTGTTCGGCTGATGTTTGGAGCCTACATGGTGACTGCAAAGGTAAAATCAATGAATGAGGCTTTACTATGTCTGAATGAGAACATTCTGTAGTTTTTTGCCTTGTATAGAATCAGCATTCTTTTTTTTTCCTTTATAAATTTATAGGGAGATTATCCCTTGGACATGGCTGATAACTCTGTTGATGACACGTATGATGGCTGTGCAGACAAAATGCTTGAAAAAGTGAAGAAAGAGTTTCTGGAGAACGAGAAAAACACAAATAAGAACTTTAGTGATGCTTGGAATGAAGCAGAGATGTACTACAAAGGGGAAAAAATCGCATCATCAACTTTGGAAAGAGATGAGCTTGCAGCCATTTATGTTTACACACAGGCTCCGACAAACATTTACTATGAATTAAATAAGGCAGTTCAAAAACAGGGAAAAGAGTACAAGACCGGGTTCAATTATCACTCCCTGCACTATTTTCTTACAAGAGCTATACAAAAACTTGCTCCCAAAAAGAGCTTTACAATAATGTGTTGCCTAAAAGAAAAAATAAAATGTCACACTTCTTACAGGAGAACAAATGTCTCCTTCGAACAGGATGTTCTTAACAAGAGCATACGCTTTGGTCGTTTCACTTCCTCCTCACTGCATCCCCTGAAGTCCAAGGAAGGCATAAATTTGGGGGATACTTATGGAGAAAAAAGTTGCTTTGTGATTGAAACATGCTATGGAGCCGACATCTCACCATATTCCTGGGTGAAGATCGATTCAGGGAAAGACACAGAAGCAGAAATCTTGATTCCTCCGTATGAGGAGTTTAAAGTCACCAAAATAGAGACAAGAGAAAAGGATAAAGAGCTTCCCTGTGAGGTTGTCTATACAGTGAAGAGCACTCGGGAACCTGTTTCAAGACACAATTGTGCTTTCTTCGAGCCCTCCCGGTCTCATGGATGAGACAGTAGAACCCGAAGAAAATGCAGCTTGTTCAAATATCTTTGAAATATCAACTAAAAGCAGCAGAAACAGCAAATGGTGTTTCGTGAAATAAATGTGTATCTTGGAAAAATAAAAACAATAACTTTGACAAAAACTGTATGTGTTTTTATTGTGGAATTCCTTTGAGTTTGACCATGAAATTGTTCATGTTATGTTATGTTTTCTTTCAATTCTTTTAACTTTGCAAGGCTACAGTAAAGGTTCATGCTCAGTAGTGCTAGAATATAAAATTGTTGACTCATCTAATGATGAGTTCTTTTCAAAAAAGAAAGAAGTAAATCCTATTGTGTAGCGATGATAAGACACTTAAAAACCACACAGACGCTAAATGGATGATAAAGCACTTCCTGGTTCACATTAGTGGCATCAGCCTGCTGCTGCTTCTGTTTGTATAACCAAGAGACAATGTCAGGGCCAACTGTATCAATTATTTGATTAGTCCCCTTTGGTTTCACTACACTAAAATGTGAGTAATGAAGGTTGCTTTAGTCATTGCAATTTAATTGCTAAATTTGAACTGTAATTCATTACGTTACTCCGTTAATGAGAAGTTATTTTTTTGAAATTCAAAAATGTTGCTTTTTCTTTGTACATAGGCCTGTGAATTAGGCAGTATGTGTATTTATGATTTGTGCACGCATAATTTAGGATTTGTGAATAACGTTGGATTTGTGTGTGAATAATTCTTGATTTGTAACTACAATTTATACATGTACAACTTAAAATGACAACAGCTTGAAACTAATTACACATGCAAATCTCTAAAAATTATGCTCGCATCACCTCTTACGCACACATGAAGCCTCAGTCACGCATGGACCTATCGTGAGACTCATTTCACATCTCACTGATTCATCCGTGAGTGATGCGTTCAAGTACTACTAGAATACTTGTTCATTAGAGTTATCTTATTAGCTGTTCTTAACTTAGCTTTTGAATTTTATCTGGTGAAACGTGACATTTTCCCACTTTCTTAAACAGATATTCCAGATAATTCATATAAAAAAGTCTAAAAAGTCACTTAAAAGTAACCTTTTAAAAAAAAAAAAAAAAATCCCAGAACTGATTGCTTTCTCTCTTCCACCCTGCCCTGTACAGCGCTACATTTACCGACCAGAACTCTGTGCATTTATTCTATAACAAGGGGCTGCGGACGGGCGGGTGACTCCGCAGCCATGGGGGGATGGGGGTTGTCTCCCCGTTGTAACGAGGAGGCTGAGGCGTTGAGATCCATATGCAACAGCTTTTAATAGCAGAAGATCCGACAATGGCAAAAGCAAGGCGAGGTCAAATTCTGTCATAACATCCCACTGGATGGTAGCTAGGATGAGCTGAGCGGGCAGGATCTACTCTGTAGTGTGGTGAGTGTCTTCTGTGGTCTTATGCAGGCGAGATAAAGCGTCAGCCTTTCCGCTTTTGGAGCCCAGTTGGAAGGAGATCTGGAAACGACATCGGGAGAAGAACAAGGACCATCTGGCTTGACGCGGGTTCAACCTCTTGGCAGCCTTGATGTATTTGAGGTTTTTGTGGTCCGTCAACACCAGAAATGGATGAGAAGCCCCCTCCAACCAGTGTCTCCATTCCGTGAAGGCGTCTTTCATAGCCAACAGCTCTTGATCACCCACGTTGTAGTGGACCACACGATGGAGGGATCGTGTGCCTTGAGCGATGTAAGTCACAAAATAAAAGCGAACAAAGAGAGTCAATGGCGAAGAAACATATGAGCTCTTGGTGCTGGGGTTGAACGTGACGTAATTAATCCTCTCGGAACCCAGAAGACGACCATCTAGGGCATTAACTGCCACCCGCGAGTCGCAGGTAAGCAGTGGGATGGAATTAGATTGCACGAATGATAAGTCAATAACATTTCATGCAGCCCCTGAATCTATCATAGCAGTGGTGGCAATGATTCTGTCACCTACTTTGAGAGTGACTGGTACTTCAAAGGTAAGAAAAGAGTCACTCACCACGCCACCCAATCGTCTGGGCGGACGATCGGGACACCTAGCTCGCAGGTGACCAGGCCGACCACAGTAGAGACACAGGTTCTCGTGCATGCGCCGCCTTATTTCTTCCGGAGTGAGGCGTGTAGAATCTAACTCCATGGGTTTTCCTTTAGTGGTTGGTTCATGACTACAACGTGAGGAGACTGGGGTAAGAAGCTCGGGCCTAGAGTCTCCGCGCTTACGGATTTGCAGCAGGTTGTCCAAGCGGATAGTCATGATGATTGGGCAATCCAGATCCAAATCTTTGTCTCAACAGGCCAGCTCACGTTGCAGGTCTCGGTTAAGTCCTCGATGACAAACTGTCTTGAGGGCAGCTGAACACCAGTCAGTTTGAGCAAGGACCTCAGGGAGTAAGCAGCAGCCATCTCCTTACCCTGCTGGATGTCCATAAGCTGTTCACCTGGGTCTTTGCCATCGCTAGCATGCTGGAAAACAGAGCGCAGGAAGCGAGTAAAGTCTGCGTAGGAGTGGAAAGGCAAAGACCCACTGGTCCACAGCGCGGCTAACCACTGTAAAGCTTCTCCGGTGAGTAATGAGCACAAAAAAGAAACTTTAGATTCTTATGTGGGATATGCCTGAGCTTGTTGATGGAGAAAGAGCTGGAATTGCATTAAAAACCCATTGCACTGTTAGGGCTTTCCCGCAAACCTGTCCGGTAACAAGAGACATGGACTGGAAGAACGACCTGCGGCAGAGGAGACCCCGGAGACGTTAGGCGGGGTTGACATGGGTGGAGCTGGAGCCAGAGAAATCGGGGATGTCACCGGACTAGCTAAGAGTCATTCCTTGATGGTGTCAGTGGCGGCCGTCAAATGGTGGAGTTGTCTGCCGTGTTCTAGAAGCAGAGCTGCAAAAGCTGCAAGGTTGGCTGGTGTAATAACTCCTGTTGCTGGATCCGGGCGAAGTATTCTGTAATGAGGAAGCTGAGGCGTTGAGATCAATATTCAAAAGCTTTTCATGGCAGAAGGTCCGACAAGGGCAAAAGCAAGGCAAGGTCAAATATACAGGCAAAAGGTCAGACAAGGAGCGAGGCAGGGAGTCAGGAGACAGGCAGAGGTCAAAACACAAGAAGGCAAATGGAAAAGAGTGCTCGGAGTTGTATCAAAGGCAAATACAATACGTCGCAATGAGCTGAGTCCAGGAGGTGACTAAATACAGAGATGATGAGCATAATGAGAACCAGCTGATGATGATGGCAGGAAGGAGACAGGTGAGGAGATGGCTGGTTAAAACTCAGGTGAGTGGTCCCTCTGGTGGTAGGAGATGGAACTTGATGATGGATCCCTGACACCCGTGGTGCTTCGCGGGGAAACACCCTTTATTATTCCTGTACCCAAGAAGAGTCGCCCCAGCGAGTTGAATGACTACAGGCCGGTCGTCCTCACCTCTCACGCTGGAGCGGCTGGTCCTGCAGCTCCTGGGACCACAGATGCAGCCTCCAGTTTGCCTACCAGCCAAAGGTGAGAGTGGAGGACGCCGTCCTATATCTTTTACACCAGACTCTCTTCTACATAGACATGGGTGTCTGCGCTGTCAGAATGCTCTTTTTTTACTTTTCCAGCACTTTTAATACAATTCGGCCCCTTCTTCTACAGCAGAAACTCCTCTTCTTTGGCGTGAACTCCCAATTGGTGTCATTGATTACAGACTACCTGACAAACAGGCCACAGTTTGTCAGGATGGGGAGCTGCAATTCCTCCGTGTTGACTTGCAGCACAGGTGCTCCACAAGGAACTGTGCTCTCGGTTCTCCTCTTCACCCTTTACACCACTGACCGCCACTACAATTCTGATACATGTTACATGCAGAAGTTCTCTGACGACACTGCTATTGTGGTATGTATCAAGGAGGGTGAGGAGGGGGAGTACAGGCAGCTGGTGGAGGACTTTGTGCACTGGAACTAATGAAACTGCCTCCACCTGAACACCACCAAAACCAAGGAGATTCCTGCCAGAATAAGAGCATCATCATTGATGGAGCAGAGGTGGAGGTAGTGGACAGCTACAAATACCTGGAAATCCTGGCAAGAGTCTGAAGTGGTCGGCAAACATGGACTGGATATACAGGAAGGGGCAGAGCAGGCTATACTTTTGAAAAAGATTTGCAACTCTTAACGTCTACTCTGAACTCCTTTTTATGTTTGTCCATCTGTCGTTTTCAGTACCTTGTTTTATGCTGTGGTGTGTTGAGGGGACGGTGCGAACAAAAAGGACTTAAACAAATTAAATTGCCTGATCAAGAGGGCAGGCAGTGTGGTGGGCCTAAACATGGAGACGGCAGAGGTGGTGGCAGAGTGGAGGATGCTGACCAAGCTGGAGAGCATAATGAGGAACACCGGTCATCCTCTACATGGAGTGTTCATCGCCCAAAGGAGCATCTTCAGAAACTGCCTCCAGCGACCGCCTGCGCTCTCTACCATCCACAGAAAGGCTCAGGAAGTCCTTCGCACTGAGTGCGATAAGACTTTTCAATGCAGCGGGGGGTGGGGGGTAAGAGGGGCGCCTGAATAATTAACTACTTTGATTCATTTTTACAATGTTTTTAGTAAATTTTACAACAATGGTTTTAGGACAGTTGTTATGAATACTTTAAACATTTCTAATGGCTTTTAACAGCTCCATACTTTTAATCTATCTCTGGTATTGCTGCTATTACTTTTAATATTTTTATATATTTTTTTTTACATTTTCACAGTTTTAACCTGTTTGTGTGTTTGGAGCAATGGATGAATTTTGTAAGTTCCTTCAGAATTAATAAAGTACTCTGTCTGTCTGCCTGTCTCTGTCTGTCTATATCCTTTTTCATATTTTATTTTGGAGCATCTTGCTAGAAAAACAAACAATCTACTTAACCTAGTTTTTAGTGACTCTTGGTAGCTCCAAAAAACAAATTTTAAAGTCCAAATATTCTGCTATTTCCACATAAACAATAGCCCACTGCCCCAACCGGAAACAACTAAGCAGTCATTTACCGAGTGCGGAAGTCGGTTGTGCATACAGACCATTGGGTTGGTTTGGTGAAGAGGTGGGTCCAACCACTTATGAAGGAGGACCTCTTTTCAAGATGGACGCCATTAAAAGAAGACAACCTTGACTTAACAAAAGAAAAGAGAAAACGGAAATGGCAATAACAAAAAGAATAGTGTCTAAAGATCCATCCATTTTCTAAACTGCTTTGGCCCTCCCCGGGTCACGGGCCGGTCGGAAGCTAATCCGGTCAATCTTGGGCAAAGGTAGGATGCACCCTGGATGCCATCTGGACCAGATGGCTGAGCCCTACCTTCTGGCTCTGATTAATATCAAAGAGCAGCGGCTCTACTCTGAGCTAAACCTGAGCTTCTCACCATATCTCCAAGGAAGCACCCAGCCTCCAAAACAGAATGATACAACAACCGCATAACAACGGACGTCCCAGTAGTCCCTCACTCTCTCTCTTTCTCTGAGTCCGAGTGGAGTTCAAGTAGGTACGATAACACAAAGGGATTTTGTAGCAACTTTTTTTAAATATATAGATATCCCTAACAAGAGTTGATGAATATACAAGTAAAAACTTTAAAAATGATAATAATTACAATTATCTGGACTTTGGCTGGGTCGCTCCATCACTTCAGCCTGTCAACATTGATGGAGTGGAGGTAGAAGTTGTCTACACCTACAAATGCCTACTGTAGGTCTGCAGCTGCACAAGTTGGACTGGTCCACTCACACACAGGGGGTGTACAGAAATGGTCAGAGCAGGATGTATTTCCTGAGGAGACTGGCCAGCTTCAACATGTGCTGGAAGCTTCTGCTCATGTTTTATCAGTCATCTCCAGCATCTTCTCGTATGTCGTAATGTGCTGAGGAGGCTGTGCCAAAAGAGTGAGGCTTAGACTTAATCTTGATCCCTTTCCTGACACAACCCTCTGCATTTATCTGGACTTGGGACCGGCACAAGAAAGCACTGAGTAGTGCCCCCTGGTGGTTCCATTATTGTGTTTTTTTTTAAAACAAAAAAATTTAATCTAAATTTTACCTTACAAAGTTTGTTTGGGGAACCAGAGTTCCCAGAGAAAACCCCAATTTAAATGCAAAGCAAGTACATTTAAATAAAAAGTAAATATTTACAAAAAATAACTTCAAGACAGGTAAGTCTCAGGAGTGAAACCAACTAACCATACCATGAAAGAAACAACTTTTTGAACTTTGAAGTGTATTATAGAGACAGACCCTTTCAGGAAGAGTCTGCTCTGACAGCCCCGCCCCCAGTCTAACACTAACACTCAATTTCTCCATAGAGCTAGTGGTGATCAACAAAAAAAACTTTTATTTTAGATGCAGAAAACTGTATATTTTCCAACTGTGTCCTGTCTTTGATAAATTTGCGGGTGGAGCCTCAGAAACAGAACTTGCTGCAGTCACTGCCTGCTGGGACCATCTTGTTTTCAAAAATACACCAAAATTTGCACACACATAGTAACTTTTCAAAAAGAATTCTGGGCATACGGTGGGGGGAGAAAAGTATTCAGTCAGCCATCAATTGTGAAGTTCTTCCACTTAAAAAGATGAGAGAGGCCTGTAATTTACTTCGACTAGAGACAAAATAAGAAGAAAAAATTCAGAAATTCACAGTCTGATTTTTAAAGAATTTATTTGGAAATTATGTTGGAAAATAAATACTTGCTCAATAAAAAAGTTAATCTCAATACTTTGTTATATAAATTTTTGTTGGCAATGACAGCAGGCAAACCTTTTCTAGAAGTCTTCACAACAAACTGTTGCTGGTATTTTGGCCCATTCCTCCATGCAGATCTCCTCTAGAGCAGTGATGTTTTAGAGCTGTCACTGGAAAACACAGACTTTCAACTCCCCGTGAAAGTGAAATGTGATTTTCTGGAACTTTTCACTTAGTTATGTCTCTCATAGCGGAGGTAATGATGAAAATTACAGAACTTTTATCTTTTTAAGTGGGAGAACTTGCATGATTTGTGGCTGACTAAATTCTTTCTTGGGAGTAGTAAAAAAGCCAAGTAAAGTAACTAATACTGAATTACTTTTTATAGGAAATGAGTAAAGGTTTTTGATCACTATTTTGTACAGTAACTAAAGTAATCAATTACTCTTTAAAAGTAATTTACCCAACTCCAGAGCATTTATTAAATACTGTCATTTTTTAAGTGTACAGTGAGAGATAATGGGCTAAATGAAAGACATACATCCTCATTCAGTATATGACTGCTCAGTCATTTCCGGTTGGGGCTGTGGGCTTTAGTTTATGTGGAAATAGTACTAGCACTATTTGGACTTTAAACAATGTTTTCTGGAGCTACGAAGAGTCACTATGAGCAATGTTGGGCGTTAAGAAATATCTGTCATTTACTCTGATAATTAAACATCTATCATCAAAGTGTTTCTTTCATTTAATTAAAAATAAAATTATCAATAAACACATTTTAACTCTGTATCAACCAATAAGGTAAACAAGACAGAAAAAACAGACAATAAACTATTTTAAATTAAAGTCAACATTGCTCTAGATGGTGAAATACATTTTAAGGACAGAGCTTTTTTCTACACAAGTCCATTTTTGGTTATCACCCTCATCCTCCTTCTTCCTCACTAGAGCTGTTCAGAGTCTCTCCACCCACAAACTGAAAACAGGAAGTTCTCTCACTATTTTAAGAAGGCTCAACACACTCTTCAGCCAGAATCTTCTCAACCAGGAGCTCCACTTTGACTCTTTGACCTCCATCTCCATCGGTTTGTACTTTGTACTGAGCTTGTTTGAATTGTGGTGAGGGGTGATGTATTCATTTATTAATTCATCAAAATAATAACTAATCTCCTGTGGACCAACAGGGAGGCTTTGTGTTCATCCGTGAGCTGATCACAAAGATGTCAGTCTGGGCTGCTGTTCTGCTGATGTTTGGAGCCTACATGGTGACTGCAGAGGTAAAATCAATGAATGAGGCTTTACCATGTCTGAATGAGAATATTCTGTAGTTTTTTTCTTGTAAAGATACAGAATCAGCAACAGTCAGTAACAACAGCCTTTTCTTTTTTTCTGTTTACATTCATGGCAGGTTTATCCCTTGGATATGGCTATCAACTCTGTTGATGACATGTATGATGGCTGTAGAAAGGAAATGCATGAAAAGTGAAGAAAGAGTTTCTGGAGAACGAGAAAAACACAAATGAGAAGTTTCGTGATGCTTGGAATGAAGCAGAGATGTACTACAACGGGAAATGGAAAGACAATGCCCCAAAACCTTTGGAAAGAGATGAGCTTGTAGCCATTTATGTTTACACACAGGCTCTGACAAACATTTACTATGAATTAAATAAGGCAGTTCAAAATCAGGGGCGTAAGTACCAGACCAGCTTTAATTATCACTCCCTGCACTATTTTCTTACAAGAGCCATACAAAAACTTGCTGCCAAAAAGACAGGACGAAAATGTCACACTTCTTACAGGAGAACTAAAGTCTCCTTCAGACAGGATGTTCTTAACAAGCGTATACGCTTTGGTCGTTTCACTTCCTCCTCACTGCATCCCCTGAAGTCCAAGGAAGGCATAAATTTGGGGAAAACTTTTGGACAAAAAAGTTGCTTTGTGATTGAAACATGCTATGGAGCCGACATCTCACCATACTCCTGGGTGAAGATTGATTCAGGGAAAGACACAGAAGCAGAAATCTTGATTCCTCCTTATGAGGAGTTTAAAGTCACCAAAATAGAAAGAAGAGCAGAGGATAAAGGGCTTCCCTGTGATGTCGTCTATACAGTGGAGAGCACTCAGAGACCTGTTTCAATCCGCAATTGTGCTTTCTTCAAGCCCTTCGAGTCTCATAAATGAGGCACTAGAACCCGAAGAAAATACAGCTTGTTCAAATATCTGTGAAATATCACCTGAAAGCAGCAGAAACAGCAAAACTGTGTGTCATGAAATAAATGTGAACCTCGGAAAAATAAAAGCAATAACTTTAACAAAAACTGTATGTGTTTTTAATGTGGAGTTCCTTTGAGTTTGACCATGAAATTGTGCGTGTCATCTAGTGGAGAGGGAAATGTATGGAGAGAAATAAGTTTCACCCCGATTTATGCATGCGTAATTCTTGATCTATAACTCATAATACATTTTGTGCACAAGTACAAAATTTATGAAATTCAAAAAAATACAATTTATACAAGCACAAATTAAAATGACAACAGCTTGAAACTAATTTCACGTGCAAATCTTTAAAAATTACACACGAATCACCTATTACGCACAAATCTGTGGTGAGACTTTTTTCACGTCTCATTGATTCGTCCGTTTAAATACTACCAGAATACTGGGTGTAGCTACCAGAAAAATGTAAATGTTTTCATGACCCAAACATGGAGACGTGATCACTGTTTTTGTACAGCTCTTTGAAATAAATAAACCTGATCTCTAAACATCCTCCGTGTCTTCCATAAATTACAAATTAAATAAACACAGACACCGTTTCATGTTGCACTCGAGCTAATTAGCCCTTGTGCTATGCTTGGCATGTTGACAATGGGAGTGGGGGCATCTGGAACCCACAAGACAGCGTGATGAACTAGAAAAAAAAAATAAATAAATAAAAGTTGAGCACTTGTGTCACAAGGTGTTTTAAGTGTGCTGCCACCTCCACCACCCGAGTTCAGATCAGCCGGGAGCAGGTCAAACAACAACCAGGCTTGTTTAAGAGAGAGAGGGAAGAGTTTATTTGGACAGGAGTAGAGTCTTAAAAGTCCTCCCACCATTAGAGTCCAAGGCTGTCAATCAGGAGGAGTTCTGAGTCCATAAAAAGAAAAGCAGGTACCTGAGTAAAAACAAATGATAAAACAATGGGAACATGAATAAAGCTTTACTGAAAACAGAAAATGTGCACAAAATATAAAACAGCTCCTCCTATAGCAGCTATAAACAATGCGAGGAAGGACAAGGAAGGGGTACTTAGCTTAAAGAGGGGTGTATCGTAACCACACTCCTCTGCTCCTCCAGTTCACTCCATCCTTCCTTGGCCCATGTTGCTGGGCCAGATCATTTTATAATATTGTTAGTAACAGCCCCATATGTAGCGCTGGTAACATATTGAAGCAACACTTGGATTATGAAGGCTGAAAGTTATAATGATCTATTGCTTTCTTTTTGGAACACACAATTCATCAGAATCATTTGATATGTTTTTGCTCAATTGTATGTTTATTTCCAGGATTTGTTTGTTTTGTTCTGCAGCATGTTCATATTTGGATTATTTTAACAGGATATATTTGATGGAGATCAAAATATTTTGGATTATTTATAAGTGTAATTTTTCATATACTTCTTTTCCTTTCGGCTTTTCCCTTCAGGGGTCGCCACAGCGAATCAGTTTCCTCCATCTAAGCCTGTCTT
>NC_050512.1:3417617-3437861 GCF_002922805.2 Oryzias melastigma | reverse complement strand
CAGAAAAAAAGACAAAGATCCAAAACACATACAGGAGTCCCACTCTGACAGAAATACAAGCACCAAAAAGAAAGACAAAACCAAATACAGCCACAGCCGTAACAAAGCATTCTGTGACGAAGACGCAGAGGCGTTTGGATCCATGTGCAAGCAGGTACGTTTTAATAAACATCCAAAAACAGACAGGGGCAAAAACAGAGACATGGTCAAAGCCCAGGCAGGAATCGAAGACGAGGAGCTAGACAAGGAGGCGAGTAAAACAGTCAACGGTCAAAACACGAGTAGGCAAAAGATATATCAGAACCGCTCAGAAATTGCTAGGGTAAACTAGGTAATACTTCGCAGAGAATGAGGTGCAAAGTGAACATATAAATATGGTGAGCCTGATTAAGATAATTGAGTACAGCTGGTGAAAGAAGCAACGGAGGACATCAGTATTCTGGAGAGGGATCCCTCTGGTGGTTGGGAGGGGAACTGGAAGTTGGAGTCCTGACACCAACACATTTTAGCTTTGAAAATCACAATGTGGCTCCAATCAAAGAGCTGTTTGCTAATAGAGGAGTGACAAAAACAACATTTATTATATACTTAATGTTGATCATAACAGGCAAAAAGGAGGGATTAGATGCAAAATCTTTAATAAAAGACAGCAAACGTTTCAATAATGGATATTTATTAATGTTCTTTGTTCAATCAGCTCAGTAGATTCAAATACTGAGCATCACAAATGTGTTCTGGACTTCAATCAAAGCTTTGTTTTGATCAAATAGACAAAAAAGAAGAGAATGATTGTTTAAAATAATTCACATTTTATTTCAACATCAGAAAACCCTGGAATTCACACATTAATAAAAATAAGATTTTTTTTTTTTTTACTTTTTCATACTATTTGCTTTTCACTCTTACTGAAGTAATTGTTCAGATGACTACTTTATACTTCTATTTGAATAAGAATATTTGAAAGTAAAGGTACTCATACTTGAGTACAGATTTTGTTTATTTTATCTCCCTCTGGACCCCGCTCTGCTGCAGCTGGTGAGAACTAACCAGTGGAGGAAAGTGGTAGACATGCTGAAGATCCTGTGAGGGGATGCCAAGCATCATTTCAGAGAGAAAGTTGTCCTCTTATCGCTTGTTTTGTCCAGATGATGAAACAAAAAGTTTCAAAGAAACAAAATCCACTAGTAGATCCGTTGCTCACTTTGACTGAAGAAATATCTGTTTAATCTGATAATTGAATGTGTATAAATGTTTTTTATTAGTAAAATCGTCTATAAACACATATTTCCTCTGTATGAATCAATAAGGTAAACAAGGCAGAAAACAGGCGACAAACTATCTCAAATTAAAGTCAACATTGCTCTTGAAGACATATTAAGGACAGAGCTTTTTTTCTACTGGTTGTAGTTGTGGTACTGTTGAATAACATCCATTCTGTCTATCAGCTGTGAGGACTAGATGAAGAAAGAAACAAAAATGATTTCTTGAATCTGGCCTGGGATGAAGCTGAAAATACTACAACAAGAACTGGAAACGCTAACGTGGAAAGACCTCTGAGTTCTTAAGTAAAGAACAGATCATGGTTCTTTACAAACTAAACCTTTACATTGGTTTTGATGAAGCAGTCCAGACACAGAAGCCCAAACACAAGTCCATGGTTTGTTATCACCCTCATCCTCCTTCTTCCTCACTAGAGCTGTTCAGAGTCTCTCCACCCACTAACTGAAAACAGGAAGTTCTCTCACTATTTTAAGAAGGCTCAACACACTCTTCGGCCAGAATCTTCTCAACCAGGAGCTCCACTTTGACTCTTTGACCTCCATCTCCATCGGTTTGTACTTTGTACTGAGCTTGTTTGAATTGTGGTGAAGGGTGATGTATTCATTTATTAATTCACTTCTAATCTCCTGTGGACCAACAGGGAAACTTTGTGTTCATCCGTGAGCTGATCACAAAGATGTCAGTCTGGGCTGCTGTTCTGCTGATGTTTGGAGCCTACATGGTGACTGCAGAGGTAAAATCAATGAATGAGGCTTCATTATGTCTAAATGAGAACATTCTGTAGTTTTTTTCTTGTAAAGATACAGAATCAGCAACAGTCAGTAACAACAGCCTTTTCTTTTTTTCTGTTTACATTCATGGCAGGTTTATCCCTTGGATATGGCTATCAACTCTGTTGATGACATGTATAAGGGCTGTGAAGACAAAATGCTTAAAAATGTGAAGAACTTCCTGAAGAATGAGACAAACAATAATCCAAAGTTTCGTGATGCTTGGAGTGAAGCAGAGATGTACTACAACGGGAAATGGAAAAGAAATAAGAAAAGAAGTTTGGAAAAAAATGAGGCTGTGGCCGTTTATGCTTACACAAATGCTCAGATAAACATTTACGATGAGTTAAATAAGGCAGTTCGAGAACAGGGACCTGAGTACCAGACCAGCTTTAATTATCACTCCCTGCACTATTTTCTTACAAGAGCTATACAAAAACTTGCTGCCAAACAGACAGAAGAAAAATGTCACACTTCTTACAGGAGAACTAAAGTCTCCTTCATGGAGGTTCCTCTTAACACGAAGATACGCTTTGGTCAGTTTACTTCCTCCTCACTGCATCCGCTGAAGCTCAACAAAGGTAAAAACTTGGGGAAAGATTTTGGAGAAAAAAGCTGTTTTAAGATTAAAACATGCTTTGGAGCTGATATCTCAATATATTCAAGGTATGAAGATGCAGAGGCAGAAATCTTGATTCCTCCTTATGAGGTGTTTAAAGTCACCAAAATAGAGACAAGAGAAAAGGATAAAGAGCTTCCCTGTGAGGTCGTCTATACAGTGGAGAGCACTCGGGAACCTGTTTCAAACTACAACTGTGCTCTCTTCAAGCCCTCCCTGTCTCATGGATGAGACATTAGAACCCAAAGAACATGAAGCTTGTTCTAATATCTGTGAAATATCACATGAAAGCAGCAGAAAAATGTAAGAAGTGTCTCATGTAATCATTGCGTGCATTGGAAAAATAAAAGCAAATTCTAACAAAAACTGTGTATTTTTCATGTGGAGTTCCTTTGACTTTGACCATGAAATTGTGTTTATTATGTCCTCTGGTAGAGAGGGAAACAGCATCTACTATGAAATATTTTACTATCAAAAATTCAAATTGCTTTGTCTTGTGAGTCTCCATTTATTTTCATATTTTCTTTCAGCTTTTCAAGGCGTAGAAACAGAAACATGTGGGTTCACACAGGGTAATGATAAAAATATAAACTTTTTTTTAACCACCCTGGTCTTTGCGGGAAGACAAAAGATCTTTGACATTATTTTTTTTTACTTCAAACATTCTATAAAACAGATCAAAACAACTTTGGTAATTTTATTGTGATAAAAGTCAAGGTTTTATGGAAATGTCAGTGAAGCATGCTGTGGGTGAAACACTCGACTTCAGCAGCTACCTCTCAGTGGAGTCTTATCAAACAGAGCTCAGCTTTATATTTTAATGTAACTACTACTAAAACATAGTGAGTCTCTGCTGCTGTGAAGAATTAGACATTCTGTTGAATGGTTTGTAAAGGAAGAATTTCCCTTCAGGAAGTCTGCATCTTCTGACAGCTGATGTATTTTCAGTGTTAGAGTTTCATTACAGCACAAAAAGTCAACATTAGATTATGTCACATGACCCACCTGGACACTCTTCTGCATATTTAGGATCAAGATCTGACTCAAATCCATTCTGACTCTCTATAGTGTTACAGAGATAAAGAATTGTTAACATAAAAAAAATACACATGACATGTTTCTCAGCTGTGAGGACAAGACGGAGAATGAAACAAAAATGATTTTTACTCTGGCCTGGGATGAAGCTGGAAATACGACAAGAAATGGAAACGCTAACGAGAAAAGACTTCTGGGTTCTTAAGTAAAGAACAGATGGTGCATTACGTTCACACATCGAACAAACTAAACCTTTACATTGGTTTTAATGAAGACAGAGGTGTAAACACAAGTCCATGTTTGGTCATCACACACTGCACTTCTTCCTCACTAGAACTGTTCAGAGTCTCTCAGCTGTTAAAAAAATGTACATACTTATATATCATTCTAACTGCTGATCAAAACTGTGTTTGAACATCATGGTGAGTTTTAAAAAGCAACACTTTTTGCTTTCTTTTCTCGCTTAGAGAATATTTTCCTCACACCTTCAGCATAACAGGAAAAGTCTAACATAGCTGTTGCTCAAAGTGACACAAACTGCTGAAACAGGAGCTTTGCATCAACCCAGTGTTGACCAGTGTTGGGTAAATTACTTTTAAAGAGCAATTGATTACTTTAAATTAGTTACTGTATGATATTGTAAGTAAATTACTCCCTAATTTAAATAGTAATTCACTACTCATTACTTTTCTTTACTTTTTTCTACAAATTTTCATGAGAATAAAGCTAGCACTCACAAGATACCCTTCTAAAATCCAGAAAATAGAAACACTTTTTCAGCATAACGTCATTGGTTTCAACACACAAACATGAAAAAACATAGATTGTATAGTAGCCTACAAATAAACAGATTGCTCATGAATCTAGGATCGTGGCAAACAATAATTTCAGGGCATAACTTTGGTTTGTGCTGTCTAGTAATTGTAATTTAGTTACCAAAATTTGAACTGAAATTCATTACGTTACAGACAAATTCAATAAATTACAGTATTTGTGTTGTGCATTTTGTGATTTTGTGTAGTGTTGAGAGAACTGTTGTAGTCTAAAAGTTATTGTCTGGGTTATCCTGTGTTTTTGTTTGTGTTTTAACAAACCAGCTGTGGTTCTGTGTGTGAATTGTGTCTTTGTTTAAAAGGTGATAGGTCAAAAGATCCTAAAATAATGGTTGTAAGTGATGTGATGTTTCATGGCGGACGTGGCCGCTCTGGAGGTTATGAGGGTGAAATGCAGACAGACCACAGGGGGTGGGTGACACATGCTAGAGGAGCATCAAGTGAAGACTTTTTGTCTGAGATTGTACCAAACTTGTGCAACGTGAGTTTGTGTGTTCAGATCAGAAAAACGTGAGTGAAAGTGCAGAAGAGAAAGCTGAGGATGTTGAATGGTTTCAGATTGTTGACTCTGGCAAAGTTGAAGAAGTTGATTTAAATACACATGAAATCTTTACAATGGGAGATCTGTGGTTGAATGGTCAAAAAGTCCCAAAAGCCAAATTCCATGACCAGGATTTGAGCCGCCAAGGCACTCGCCCTCAACTGCACCCGAACCACAAAGGACCCGCCCCTTCTGAGCTCTCCTGCAGGTGGTCAGGTCTGGCTCCAGGTTGGGGCCCCAGTGATGCCATTCCAGGTGACAAAACTGGATCTTTGATTTTACTTCTCATTCTAGGTTGCCCTCTCTCAGTGGGTGGACTGTTTAAATTTCCCGGTAATGAAGGCTTACGCGGAAAGTAATGCACATTATGTAAAACAATAAAGTTTTATTGAAAAAAAGCCACAGTGTTTATATTGTAGGCGGGGTCACAGTAACAGCGCTGCATGAATGGATACTTTCCTCATGACGCCAGGGGGACAAAGATCATCGTGAGAAAGGATCATCACTCTTTTCAAATCCGAAAAATAAATAAAGACGACAGATCAAAGTGCTTATTGTTGTCACAAACTGGCGTGCCACTGTCTTTTCCTCCATGTTCCCCAGGGTAACGACCCCTGCTGTCATAGATGAGACATTAGGAACCAAAGGAAATGCTATTCCTTTAAAAATCTTTGAAATATCAACTGAAAAATCAAAAAGTGTCTCATGAAATCATTGTTTATCTTGGGAAAATAAAAATAATAACTTTACGTAAAAAGTGTGTTTTTAAAGTGGAGTTCCTTTGACTTTGACCATGAAACTGTTGTGCCATCTAGTGGAGAAGGGAACACCATGTATGATGAAATATTTCACTCTCAAACAAACAAATTGCTTAGCTTTGTCATTCTCTGTTATGTTTTTTTTAGTTTACAGTACTTAAATTAAATAATAAAAAAACAACATTTGTGTTCATGTATAACAGGGATGTCAAACTCACCAAAATCCAAAACACACCCTACGTCACTCGAACCAATTTTTTAAAACTTCGAAAACTTTTTAACACAACTATGAAAAAAACAGAGGAATATTATTCTAAAATAAAACAACTTAAACTTTAAATAACTTCCAATATTTTACTCTCCATAAAAAATAATTTTGTCAAAATTATACAAGTTAGAAACAAACTAAATGTTAAAAGACAAAAACACTAAAATTTCTTTGCTTTTATATCTATTTATATGAAAAATTACACCTGTAAATAATCCAAAAGATTTTGATCTCCATCAAATATATCCTGTTAAAATAATCCAAATATGAACATGCTGCTGAACAAAACAAACAAATCCTGGAAATAAATATAAAATTGAGCAAAAACATATCAAATGATTCTGATGAATTGTGTGTTCCAAAAAGAAAGCAATAGATAATTATAACTTTCAGCCTTCATAATCCAAGTGTTGCTTGAACATGTTACCAGCGCTACATATGGGGCCGTTAATAACAATATTATAAAATTATCTGGCCCAGCAACATGGGCAAAGGAAGGATGGAGAGAACTGGAGGAGCAGAGGAGTGTGGTTACGATACACCCCTCTTTAAGCTAAGTACCCCTTCCTTGTCCTTCCTCGCATTGTTTATAGCTGCTATAGGAGGAGCTGTTTTATATTTTGTGCATATTTTCTGTTTTCAGTAGAGCTTTATTCATCTTCCCATTGTTTTATCATTTGTTTTTACTCAGGTACCTGGTTTTCTTTTTATGGACTCAGAACTCCTCCTGATTGACAGCCTTGGACTCTAATGGTGGGAGGACTTTTAAGACTCTACTCCTGTCCAAATAAACTCTTCCCTATCTCTCTTAAACAAGCCTGGTTGTTGTTTGACCTGCTCCCGGCTGATCTGAACTCGGGTGGTGGAGGTGGCAGCACACTTAAAACACCTTGTGACACCAGTGCTCAACTTTTATTTATTTATTTATTTTTTCTAGTTCATCACGCTGTCTTGTGGGTTCCAGATGACCTCACTCCCATTGTCAGCATGCCAAGCATAGAGCAAAGGGCTAATTAGCTCGATTGCAACATGGAGCTACCGTGTTTTTAGCCTGATTGCTACATGAAACGGAGTCTGTGTTTATTTAATTTGTAATTTATGGAAGACACGGAGGATGTTTAGAGATCAGGTTTATTTATTTTGAAGAGCTGTACAAAAACAGTGATCACGTCTCCATGTTTGGGTCATGAAAACATTTACATTTTTCTGGTAGCTACACCCAGTATTCTGGTAGTATTTAAACGGACGAATCAATGAGACGTGAAAAAAGTCTCACCACAGATTTGTGCGTAATAGGTGATTCGTGTGTAATTTTTAAAGATTTGCATGTGTAATTAGTTTCAAGCTGTTGTCATTTTAATTTGTGCTTGTATAAATTGTATTTTTTTGAATTTCATAAATTTTGTACTTGTGCACAAAATGTATTATGAGTTATAGATCAAGAATTACGCATGCATAAATCGGGGTGAAACTTATTTCTCTCCATACATTTCCCTCTCCACTAGACGAAATGCACAATTTCATGGTCAAACTCAAAGGAACTCCACATTAAAAACACATACAGTTTTTGTTAAAGTTATTGCTTTTATTTTTCCGAGGTTCACATTTATTTCATGACACACATTTTTGCTGTTTCTGCTGCTTTCAGTTGATATTTCACAGATATTTGAACAAGCTGCATTTTCTTCGGGTTCTGGTGTCTCATTTATGAGACAGGGAGGGCTTGAAGAAAGCACAATTGCGGATTGAAACAGGTCTCTGAGTGCTCTCCACTGTATAGACTACATCACAGGGAAGCCCTTTATCCTCTGCTCTTCTTTCTATTTTGGTGACTTTAAACTCCTCATAAGGAGGAATCAAGATTTCTGCTTCTGTGTTTTTCCCTGAATCGATCTTCACCCAGGAGTATGGTGAGATGTCGGCTCCATAGCATGTTTTAATCACAAAGCAACTTTTTTGTCCAAAAGTTTTCCCCAAATTTATGCCTTCCTTGGACTCCAAGGGATGCAGTGAGGAGGAAGTGAAACGACCAAAGCGTATACGCTTGTTAAGAGCATCCTGTCTGAAGGAGATATTAGTTCTCCTGTAAGAAGTGTGACATTTTCGTCCTGTCTTTTTGGCGGCAAGTTTTTGTATAGCTCTTGTAAGAAAATAGTGCAGGGAGTGATAATTAAAGCTGGTCTGGTACTTACGCCCCTGATTTTGAGCTGAACTTCTCCACCTGTTTTAGTTTGTGCGCACTTTGTAGTTTCTTTGGTGATTTGTGTTAGGTCCCACTCTGTGTTCTGTGTTTAGTGTTGGTTAAGTTAAGTGAAGCTGTTGGGGTGAACCGCCATTTTCTTTAGTAAATGTTTTCTCCTGTTTCTGTTAGTCCAGGGAGGTTAGTGTTTGTCGTTATTTTACTGTTTCTTTTGCAGGTAAGCTCCCTGGGTTGAGTCAGTTGGGGTTTTGTTTGTTGTTTTGGCCTTGGTTCACCCTGAAGCCTTTTGCTTCACTTTTAGTTATTGTTCGGTTGTTTTGGTTCTTGTAAATAAATGTTGTTATATTTTTTATGGAGACCTTTGTTGTGTTTTGTTACCCATTATTTACTTTAATTTACCTTTATGTTAGGCCCCGAACCCCTAGACCACATTGGGCGTAACAGCTTCGCCTGACTCGGATCCAGCAGCGGGCGTTCCCTCGCCCTCCAATCCAGCAGCTTTTGCTTCCATGCTACTGGAACATGGAAGACAACTTCAACTATCATGGAGCGTTTGTTAGTCAATCCAGCGATACCTACAGCATCTCCAGCGCCGCAGCAAGCCACGCATCCGGTTCCCAAGGTTCCCTCCGCCGCTAGCGCCTCCACGCCTGCTCCACGTCTTTCAATGCCGGACAAGTTCACAGGAAAACCCGAACAATGAAATGGATTCCTGATGCAGCGCCAGCTCTTCCTCCATCAGCAAGCTCACTGGGGAAGCATTGGAATGGCTAGCGGTCAGGTCTGGGGGATCGCTGCAGTTCCACTCCTATGCCGAGTTTACCCGGTTGCTGCTCGCCGTATTAAAGCATGCTAGTGACGAAAGAATCCAGGTGAGCAGCTTCTTGACATTAGTCAGGGGAAGGACACCGACGCTGCATACTCCCTGAGATTCCAGACATTCGACCGCTCTTCGGACTGTTTTCCGACTTAACACGGAGCTACAACGCAAGACTGCCTGCCAGGACAAGAATATGGATCTCGATCAGCTGATCGCGGTAATGTAGCCACGAGGGGGCCCAAGTCAGGGTCTCATTGTGCCGGTCCCAAGCCCGGATAAATACAGAGGGTTGTGTCAGGAAGGACACCGACGCTGCATACTCCCTGAGATTCCGGACATTGGCTGCTCAAACAGACTGGACTTCGACCGCTCTTCGGACTGTTTTCCGCCGGGGACTTAACACGGAGCTACAACGCAAGATTGCCTGCCGGGACAAGAATATGGGTCTCGATCAGCTGATCGCGGTCATTATACGTTTGGTAAAATCCTTTTACTTTCTTTTAATTTTATTTAAATGATCACATTTTTACAATTTCTTTTGATTGTTTCTTTTAATGTTTTATGTAAAGCACTTTGAATTGTCTCTGTACATGAAATGTGCTTTTCAAATAAACTTGCCTTGCCTTGCCTTGGACATTCTCTTGACATTCGGACTCGGAGACCAAGAGAAGCCAGCGCTGAGCCATTTTCCTTCCAGTCTGTACGTTCCCGCTACGAGCACGTCACTTCCGCTGAGCCGATGCAGCTGGGAACAACACGTCTGACGCCGGAAGAGAGGAGTAGGTGCATGCGCAAGAATGTCTGTTTTTACTGCGGTCGCCCTGGCCACCTGCGAGCTTCCTGTCCCGATCGTCCGCCCCAACGATCGGGAGGCCCGGTGAGTTACTCTGCTATTACCTTTGAGATTTCTGTTGACATTAAGCGAGGAGATAAAGTCATCACATCTACTGCAATGATAGATTCAGGGGCAGCAGGAAATTTCATTATTGACTTAACATGACTGTGCCATTGATCTCTTACCTGGGCACACCCCAGCAAAAGGAAGGGTGTTTCCATTGTGGCAAACAGAGACGGAGGCCATGCAGGCATATGTCCAGGAAGAATTACAGAAAGGCTTTATCCGACAGTCTACGTCACCCGCCTCGGCCAGTTTCTTCATTGTAAAAAAGAAGGACGGTGGCCTTTTCCCCTGCATCGACTACCGGAGCCTCAATGAGAACACCATCAAGTACCGGTACCTCATACTGCTAGTTCCACCAGCCCTGGAGCAGCTGCGTCAGGCCAGATTCTTCACAAAGCTGGATCTACGCAGTGCTTATAACCTAATCCGTATCCGTGAAGGGGACGAGTGGAAGACGGCCTTTTCCACTACGACTAGCCATTATGAATACCTTGTCATTCCCCTCGGTTTCTGCAACACTCCAACCGTATTACAGGCGTTCATAAATGACATCTTCAGGGACATGCGTCAGCTCTTCGTCATAGACTACCTGGATGATATCCTCATCTACTCACCAAACCTCGATGAACACATCTCCCTTTTCTTCTTCCGATTCCACTTTCATATCACCTTTCAACCAGGCTCCAAAAACGGCAAAGCAGACGTACTTTCTCGCCTGCATGAGACAGAGGTTGAAAGACCGGGGTCTGCTGAACCCATAGTCCCTGCATCTTGCTTCTGGCTCCTATCCAATGGGACGTCATCACAGAACTAAGAGTTTAATCAACAGGAACCGCCTCCACCGTCCTGCCCTGTCGACAAAATCTACGTGCCTCCTCCTCATCGTCAACGGGTTCTGCACTTGATCCATGACACTCCCGCTGCAGGACACCCAGGTAGGGCGGGCACTCAATCTCTTACGCAGAATTCCTTCTGGTGGCTGATCATGCTGGCGGATGTGGCTCAGTTTGTGGTGGCGTGCACCCAGTGTCAAATGGCCAATTCTCCACGTCAACTCCCAGCCGGGCTTCTACAACCGTTGCCCACACCTCATCGTCCCTGGTCACACATCGTGGTGGACTTCATCATGGATCTACCCCATTCCAATGGTTAACACCACGATACTCACCGTTATTGATCATTTTTCCAAGGCCTGTCGTCTGCTCCCTTTTCCCAAGCTGCCCACCGCTATGGAGACCGCCGAACAACTTCTCAACCATGTCTTCCGACACTACGGTATCCCTGAAGATATCATTTCGGACCTGGGACCGCAGTTTACGCCACGTGTCTGGCGGGAACTCTGCAAGGGGCTGGGCATAAATGTCAGCCTAACTTCGGGTTACCACCCCCAATTCAACGGACAAGTGGAGCAGCTCAACCAGGAGATCACCTGGTACGGACTTATTGCAGTCAACGTCAGGAGGACTGGAGCCTGTTCCTAGTTTGGGCGGAATATGCCCAGAACTCGCTGACAAAGGCATCCACTGGATTAACCCCGTTCCAGTGTGTTCTGGGTTTTCAGCCTCCATTTGTCCCATGGGGGGGGGTAATCGGCACCGCCGTCCGGGGCCCAACATCCTTCCTGGCCAGTGGGTGTGGCTGTCTACTCGGGATCTGCGGCTGAGGCTGCCGTGCAGAAAATGCTGATCAGAAATGACTGGTGCCAAATGAAAGAAATTGGTGTGTTTCATAAGTCTTTCTGGAAAGTAGTTGCTGAACCTTTCCTGCTGTGTCCTACGACCGTGGTTGGAAGATGCAGGGGAGATCTTCTCCAGAGGCGAAAGCTGATCTTAAGGAGAGAAATAAGTATCCCCCCGATTTATGCATGTGAGCGCACTTCTCCTCATCCTACTTGTTTTCCCAAATAAATAATCGTGATCTTACCAAACTCCCATTTTGCAAGATTTAGTGTAAGGGAGGCACCATAATAAGACTGAAAATATCAGACATGGATGCAAGATGTTCCAACCAAGTGGAAAGAAAGGCAACCACGTCATCCATGTACACCTTCAAGTTCTTAACTCCAAACAATACTGTGTGCGTGAGTCACTGGAAATGTTGTGGGAGCATTTCACAACTCCAATGGCATGACAGTATACTGGAGGAAGTGGTCAGGTGTGACAAACAGATATCTCTGAGGCATGTGGTGTCAACGGACTTAACCCTTTAGCAGGTCTAATTTGTTATAAAGTTGGCTGAGCCCACTCTATCAATGCAATCCTCTGTCCTTGGAAGAGGAAACAAATAAGCTTAGTGACAGCATTTACTTTTACATGTATATAATTGGGGCAAAAACGAAGTGTGTCATCTGGTTTTGGGAGTAAAACCCATTCTGAACTCCAAGCACTACTGCTCTGAACAGCCACGCCACGATCGAGGAGGTAACTTACTTCCTGCTCCATTATAGTTTGTTTAGTCGGCTTAATACGATAATTGGGTTGTTTAATAGGTTGTTGACCTTCCACATCAATATCATGACTCAGAACAGACATCTGTTGAGGACAATCGGAAAACAACAACAAATTATTCTCTATCAAATGTATGATGTCATCACAAGCAGGTTGAGAAAAATACGACAAGAAATTTTCTAGTTGTCTTAATATTTCAGTTTCCCAAACGAGCAGTAGGAATAATTCAACTTTTCTCTTCTCACCAATGATTTAAAACTAGGGCTGGGCGATACTGAGCTTATGGGTTTTGATCCGATACTGATTTGATACTGGTCAGTATCCCCAATGTCCCCACAATACAAGAAAAGAACTGACAACCAGAACTTACCAACGCAGAGAGGAAAAGAGCCATTGAACAAGCCCCCAATTTATCTTACACCTCCAATTCCTCAAAAAAGATGTAACATAAAAAGAGGCCCCATCTCCCCCAGTCTCAAAATCCAGCACACTTAAAGCAGATGAACAGATTTTATTCAGTTGACCCCATAAAAACTAATTTAGAGTGGACCAATGCCAAAATAACAACCAAAACTTGGCCTACCTACCAAGAACCAAAATCTTACCTAACAAAATAAAATAAACCAAAAGACAATAACTAAACTCCCTAAAACAACAAAAACAAGAGAGAAAATGGTTCAAATGAAATGGAAGCGGACTCCTCCAACTCTAAACTTCATGTTATCTGGCTTTGGGAGAGGTGGGAGATGTCGAAGGAGCTTCTCCTTGGTCTTTTTCCTGGTTCCTTTTACAGCAGGTATGATTCCAAGTGTGATTTCCAGCAGCCAATCCACTCCTGGTGCTGGAGCACCACACCAGTCGCAGCGCGGCTCCTGCAACCTGACATTCACAAGAGACAAAACAGGAAACAACAAAAGAAACGTCCTGGGACGTAACAACAGATCGAGGGTGACGTCATATTTGTCATCTCAGGGACAGTGTACAGTTACCATGGCGTCTGCTAGATTAACTTCACCAAAACTGGAAAAAAAAGATGAATAATGTTTATTCATTTAATAATTGTTCTATTTAAATGATACAGAGGTTGTATTGCCAAGTAAAACCATTTCAAATGATTGATTGAAATCTTCAGAGAGCAGGAATTAACCCAGTTGTCTGATGCAGATAAACATCTTGTTCCTGTACAGGTAGAGGAGGGGCTGTGTGAAGCCACTCACCAAAGCCAAGCAGGTACAAATGGACAAAGCTTTGGTGAAGTTTTCTGGACTCAGACAGCACTGTAGTGGAGTAGCAGTCAAAATGAAGAAGAAATTGAAGGCCAAAGAAATCAAAATCAAGACAATTCGTTTGAAGGCCTTTCTCTTGGGTTTGGTGGCCTTCCCTCTTGGTGAGAACGTCTCCCCCGGCCCTGGGTGCTGAAGGGCTCTCGCAACCGCCAGGCAACAAAAAACCATCACAAAAAAGACCGCCACATTTTGGATAAAAAATCCATAAAGGTAAATGGGGTTTGCGTAAGTGTACTTACAGTACAAGCAGGAAGCCAGAACAAACAACTACCAACAGAACTACAGGCCACTTTGTAGCCCAGACTTTTGTACTGGAGATAAAGCACTGGGTGAACAACCCCAACGTAGCACTCCACAGAGATGCAACCCTGCACGAGTGGACGTGCTGTGAAAACAAATCCAAGCGCAAACATGAACACTTCAAAGCAGAATAAAGATTTGAGTGTGAAGTGAAAAACGTAGAAGACGCTGCACAGAGAGAAAAGTATTTCTGACACCGCCAGATTCAGAGGAAAGAAGTCCGAGGCCAAAGTCCCACCAACTCCCCTGAGGATCAGCCACATCACGTAACCATTCAAAGGGAGAGACAGAACCAAGTTCACGGAGACTGCAATCATGCACACAGTTGCATCATGGAAAGCAGGGAGGCTGGAGAGGTCAGCATCCGTGCTGTTCATGTCGGTCCTGTAAGGAAGAAGGCCGGTCAGCCGTCCAGGGTGTTCTCTGCTTTCACACTTCAGTAGCTGTGTGGACTCCAGCAACTTAGTGACATCCAACAGGAACATAGCGAGAATGATGTATGCATGGATGGATGATGAAGACCCATGCAAATCTAGACTAATGCCAGACAGTCCTGCAGGAGGCACACCCAGTCCGATCTGAAAAACAAAACACCAACCTGCTGCAGAAGTGCTCTGCTCAGGTTAAAATGAACATTTGAAGTCTTTAGAGGTCAATTTGGAGAAAAAAAAACAGAAGACGTGTTTTGGTTTAAGTGAAGGTTCTGCTCCAGCTCATTTCAGACTTGTGGTCTCTGTTTGGACAGGCTTTTCTAACATCAAAAACAGGTAATTTGCTTGCGTTTAGTTTGCTTATGTGGTCTGATCTATCAACAAACTGTCACTCCATGTTCTCAAGCTCACTCATTGATGCTAAAGCTTTAACCTTTTCAATGAACATGGCTATTTGTGTGAATGATGTCTAGCATCATTTTTTAATAATAAATAATAATTAATAAAGTCATAATTTGTATTTATATGACACCTTTCTGGACACTCATGGTCAAAAAATACAGAGCATTAATAAATAAGACAATGAGAACAACAAAGAGTCAATGATTAAAACAACAGGCTAAAAAGCTGCCTCACAGAAACACAGTCCATTAAGCATAAGAGACTACAATAGGTTGAGAAAAATAAAGTAAAATCTCCACCCTGCTTTCAGCAATCTTGGGATCAAAATGTTCAGCTTGTTCAGGACATTATTGCTTGTACTTTTGGTATTCGTAAATTTCCAATTTTTTTTGAGCTAAATATGCACATAGCCATATTTTAATGTTCACTTTCTAAGTGAAAATTATGTACAGTATATAATTTTATTTTTCCTTTCAGATAAAATTTACAAAATTAATGATAAAAACAAAAAAAACAATCATTTATTATTCAACATTTAAAGTGAAACAACACAAAACACTGCAATTACACCCCAATATACTAATTGAAATGTACAAAAAACAAAAAGAACATTTGTAATCATTTTAAAGGCTGGCATTTAGAAATAATAAATGTATCATCTTTGATCTGGTTTCTTCTCTTCTGCTCTCTTCTGGAGAAACTTGTTCTGAGGTTTCTGCACAGGTTGGTTGTGGAGTTGGTTCTGTTTGAAATTATTAACCTCCAACTTGCACAAAAATAGGACTAAAATTGACTAAATGAATGGACAACAAATCAAACGTACCCTGTAAGACGTACACGCTCAGTGTGTTTGTTTGAAGCATCAGAATTAGTGGATAACGTGAGAGGAGAAAGAGAAGTCAATCCCACTGGGTTGTGATGACAAGACACTAAAAACCACTGAGAGGCTAAAATGATGAGATAAAGTGCTGTGTAGTTCAAGGTTTTGTACCATCTTTTCTTCCTTTTAGCCCTGGTCACCACCAGCTTCTCACCTCCTTGTACTTTGCTCTGTGTAGTAAAGCCCCCACCTCTTCTTCTTCTTCTTTTTTATCATCAGCGGTTGACATCCAGCGTTAATGTTGTATAATTACTTACATAATCGTTCAAAAAATAAAACTTATGCCCATGAAAGTCATATGGAAAAAGCTTTAAACTGCACCATTTTTAAAATCAAAATATAAGACTTTTTAAAGGCTTTATTAGGGCTTACTTCCCCCACATTTTTCTACTTCAAGGCTTTTAAGACTATTAAAGACACAGAAGGAACCATGTCTGAATTGCTGGAGCTCGTCTTCGGCAAATCTCTGTCACTGAAGTCTTCATCTGAATTGTTTTTTTGGTTTGGGTCCAGCAGATGGAGTTTCCACTATGTTGTCAACAAATAATAACAAATTATGATGAAGGACCCCAGTTTTACTACCACCACTGTTCTCCGGGTTTGTTTACTCGATTGTCCATCATTAGCTCTCTGACCAGATGAATCATTTTTTCCAACGTAACTTCTCTGGTCCACCACATTCACTGAAGTTCCTCACAAGAGTCCCGTCCACAACAACCTTCAACTTTTAGTCAAAGTATGATTTTTCTCTGGTACTAGACAATTTACTTTTCTTATTAGCTATTTTAAATGCCTTTGTCCTTCTTTTTGACCACTTACAGTAAAGTGTCGTGCTTTCTAAGGACCCACTCTGGATTCAGCTCATGGCGCCCTCTGGGAAATGCTCCTGGTTTTCTATTCGGCGTTCCTACACGCATCCCACTGAGCCATCCAGTCAGATTTCACGTCTTAAATTGAACATTTTTTAATTCAAAATTTCATCCCTGCTTTGTGCCAGCACAACACTGAAGATTCATCCTTTGCATTTTGTCACTTTGGATTATATTTTATTATTTAAAAAAAAAAAAAAAAAAAAAAAAAAACACCCCTGCTAGAGTATGATTTGAACCTATCCAGCTTATTCCTTGTTTTGGCTGAAACACACAGCATTTGAATAAAGGAGCTTTCTTTAGTTCCAGCCACAACAAGAGTTTCCATGTTTTGGAGTACGTGGAATGAGCTTCTGTCGATGGGAGGCTTTTGGTTAACAAATGGTTTAACCAAAAAGATGGAGACTGATGTCCCCTAGTAAACTCATGAAACAAAATCATAACAAGATCAACATATGGTTTAGTCAGAGAAAAATACATCAGCTTCCAGAGAGCTCATGAAATTCAAATGGACCGACTGATTAGAACAAACAAAATATTTAAAATTATTGTTACTACAGTGGCACTTTATTTTGGAGTATAATTTAGTTTTAATCCTGTGAGTGTAATTCTGTAATTCTTTTTTATATTTTAAAAGGGACAAGAAACTGTTAAAACCTTTTAGAAAACCATCCGTTTTAAAATAAATTGATAGAAATTATAATTTCCTGCTGAAAACATTTAAACATCGCTCATGTATTTTTCAAATTGTCATAACAATTTTTTTAAGTGTTCACAAATAATCACAAAAATATATTTTCCCTTTATTTATAAGTTACAAAATTCAATATTTCTTCTAAAAACTGATCGTAAGTATTTTAGACATGCAAATCGCTCTATTTTAAGGTATTAATTTAAATGTTTTATCATAATCATGTAGAATTTAAGGAAAATAAGGAAAAATATAAGGAAAAAAGAAATAGTTTTATAATTTAATGTTTTATTTTGACATGTGAAAATTCAAACTTTGTAGAAGAATCCTGCAGTATATTCTAAATTACTGACCTTTTCACACTGACCCTTTTTTTCTAACCTTTTAACACCCTTAAACACCAAATCTTTAACATATCATAACTTTACAACTGTTAACACAATAATTCCAATTAACAGCTGTAAAGTTACAGTAAATCAAAGAACATAAACACTGGAGCTCCAGTGTTAAAGGGTTAATATATTTCAAAAATAATAAAAAAAAAACTGTAGTAGCCTGGGTAGACGGACTTTCGCTGACACATCTGTCTGATTGGAACAATTACATAAAAGGTCAAAACGAAAAGAGAGATATACTTTTTATTGACAAGTAATGACATTAATATAAAAATAATGTCTTGAACCCATTCATGACAAATACTTTTTATTGGATGTATTATATTAGGTAAAAATTACAGTGTAACTTTTCATGGCAAAAATGTTCTAAGGTTAAAGGAGTGATTCATACAGATTCTCTAAAATGTTGACTTTGCTGACCTCCAGTGGTTCATCTTCTAACATAGATGCAGAGGAGAGAGTCACCCCATTACCTGTTGTTGTGAAATGAGCATAAACAGAAAACCTTTGCATGGGTGGGACACGTTTAAGGTTTGCAAACAGCTGCTGTAAAGCTTCTATTCATGTGTTCTCCGATACAAGTTAAAACAAGTCCATGCTATTAAAAATTACATTTTTCAAATGGGTTTTGAAGAGTCATTAAAAAAAACTTGCTTAAAATATGATAAATGCATTTACACACAGATTATCACATGTAAGGTTAAAGTTGTTTATTTTTGATACACTGTCAAAAGTGAAACATTGGATACATTTAAGAAAAGGTCTGTAATTTGCTAGATTTAAACATAAATTTTGATCAAATTCAGTTTTTGAGTTGAGTTAACCATCAACTAAATATTTTAATCTGATGAAAACTGATCATTTAAAATGTAAAGAAAATTGTAAAATTTAATTTCATTTATTTGATTCAATGTTTCACTTTTTATAGTGTAAAATATTTAATAAACTGAGTTCGGAGTAAACATTGATCTCTGGATACTTAAAAAATTATAAAATCAGCTGACAGTTTAATCACAGAAACACTGCTGGTTTCTCTATGTCTGTCTTGTGAGGGACACAGATTTTCTTCTCTGGTGTTGGGCTGGGGTTTGTTTGTAGGCTAACAAAAGAGATGTGAAAATGTCAAAGTGAGTCTAAACGTAAGCATTTCTGGTTTTCCAGAAAGTAACATGTACCCAATTATTAATAACCCTTAATGATGTATATTTATAAAACACCCCTCTCACCCTCCGCGGGTGGTTTCTCCTCTAAGCTCGGGTCCTCTACCAGAGGCCAGGAAGCTGAGTATATAACATATATATAACACACATATATATATATGTATATATATATATATATATATGTTTGTATATATTTATATGAATATATATGTGTGTATATACAAATCTATATGTTTACATCTATATATAACATATATATATATATATTAGAGCTGTCAGGCGATTAAAATTTTTAATCGCGATATCGCATTGTCCAGAGTTAACTTACGATTAATCGCAAATTAATATGTGGCCTTTTTTTAAGGAAAAAAATATGTGCTTCGTGGGATTTAGCAGTTCTACATTAATTATGAAAACAAGAATTGCAAAATAATAGTTTTCATCAGAAATACTTTATTTTGTAACATTATATTGAGATAAACTTTCTTAACAATAAAAGGCTGTAACATAAAATGCCTAACAAAAGCCCAAGTGCAAGTGAAGGGCATTTTAAATTCTAAACTTCAATCAACGTTCAGTAAAATAAAATAAAAAAACATCAAAAATAAAATTTCCATAACACTTTCATGTTCATTTATTGTCAGGATCAAATCTTTTCCTCCTCTGCTGAACTACAGTAATAAATGAAATAGAGATTTATCATTTCCACTGAACTTTTGTTTTTTAAAACCTTAAAGACTGAGAAAAGCGGGATAGACAGTTTGACAGTCGGTTACTGCCGCCGCATTCTCTGGCTGCAGCTCGATGCAGCGACGTGTCCAGCGGAGCTCACGCCATGAATATGCTGGCAGACAGACAGCTATGCTGGGGCTGGATCACGCTTAAACCTCCAGAACTTTAGGATACTTTGCATATTTTCACGCGGCGAAAGAGGGACGGGCCACACACTCAAAGCTGAGATTTATCTTTTCATCTACAAATAACTGCCGTTGTTTAAACTACATTTAAAACGTCCCCCGGTGTGCTTGCTCTTCGGAACATCGGGAGTCCGCAGCTCTCGGGACGCGGCGCCGGACGTGAGCCGGTACCACCAGACGTGGTACTGGACGTGAACCGGAGCCGGGTTAGGGTGCAGGAGCTCTCCATGTCCTCGCCCGGGGCCGGTTCTAGCTCGCAGCTCGGTGGTTGGAGACCCGCCCATGATCTAGTGAGAGCAGCCGGTGAGTTAGAGGGCGATGAGGGACGCCGGCTCGCGGTATGGAAAGGCACGTATGAGGAAATCTGCGATTAATGCGTCAAAAAAATTGTCGGCGTCATGCACATGTGAAATTAACGCGTAATTAACGCGACAAATCTG
>NC_050512.1:3382384-3417302 GCF_002922805.2 Oryzias melastigma | reverse complement strand
ATATTATTCAGGGGCGAGGCCCGCCTGGATCTGGCCTGTGGGCCGTAGTTTGGGGACCCCTGGCTTAGAGGGGAGGGTTTTCTTTAACTCTAGGAATAAGGTAAAGTGTTTTGCTTCAGCTGGCACAGAGTAACTGAAGAGCCCACCCCAAAACCCGCATACAGAGGCTCACTGAAGTGGGCTTTGAACTTGTGGATGAGCTGCATCGTGTCTGACACAGCATAAAAGGCCAAGGTGTTACCTGCATGGTCCAAGTACACTCCTATTCTAGTGGTGCGGGGGGCGTTGGGGAGGTCTTTGTCCGCCGTGTTGTGCCAGGCTGAATACCCGGAATCAGAGCAGAGGAGGCTCCATGACTTGTCATTGTAGCCCAGCAGGCTTTGGGAGTTCTTGCCCTTGCGGTTGATGCCCTTGTAGGCCACCCCTATGGAAAACTCCCCGCTCCACTCCGCCTCCCAGTAGAATCTGAAACCGGACATGGACTCCCTGCAAAGCACCTGGGAGAAGCCGTCAAAGCGCTCCGGGTGATCCGGGTAAAACTGGACAGACTTCTTCCTGGTGACCCTCTGATTCCCGTCTGACAACACCAGCTCTTTGTACACCGTGTTTGGATCAAAGGAGAGCTTACAGGCATCTGAGAAAAAAACAGCAACACATTTCTCTATGATTCACTATTGACTGTTGTAAAAAAATAGATTTTGCCGTTGAAACGGAAAAAGTTTGACTCACATCTGAGAAAGTCGGATCTAGATTTGGGTTCCTGAAAATCTTTCCTGGACGGAACTGTTGGGATTTTAGAACCATGAACATTCTAGATCCGAAGTTTCTTATCAGCTGCAGATGATTAAGTATCCACTCACCTTTAAGACGTTTCTCTCCATTCCGTGGTAAAAGAATGTAGACAGGAGTTTCACTGACTGAAGATAACAAGTGTTAGTGTGATCTGTGATCGATCAGTTCAGTCCTGCTTGTATTCTCTGAGGGATCTCACCCGTCTTGGAGATTTTGCTCAGCTCTTTTTTACAAATGTCATCCAGATTCTCCTTCATCTCTGTGGCTGTTTTGCTGATCTCCCCAAAGGAGAACTGAGGGTTGATGAGCACTTTGGGCACCATTGCTTCAGGAGCAACACACAAGGTTGGGAAATTCTGTTCATCCAAGAAATACAAGTTGAGTTTTGTACTTGTTAACACAGAGATCTAAAATGAATGTGGGATCCTTCAGCACCTGCAGGAAATGAATGTTGTCCTCCGTTTCGAGAATCTGTCGCAGCTCAGCGTCCCGCCTCTGCAGCTCCATGATCTCCTGCTCCAAGCGCTCCACGTAGCCGTCGGCCTGCGACATGGCAGCCTGCATGTTGGCCATTATCATCTGGTTGATTTCAGCCTTCCAGCGTTCAACCGCCTGCAGCATTTCGTGGAACGTCTTGTCGCTTTCTGTTTGTGCTCTCTGGGCGGCATTCTGCAAAATCAAGACAGATGCTTTCAGGCACCAATACATTTAGAACATTGAGAAACGCACAACAGAAAAGGATTTCACCTTTAGAACATCCACATTGTGCTTGAGCTCCTGCAGCTCCTTCATCCTCTCTGATATGATGTGCTGCACTTCCGTTTGTGTCACCACCAGGACTTTCTGATGGACACCCGTGAAAAAAACATTTAGATTCTGTCTCTATCCTTTATAATTACAGCAACTGCATGCAAGAAAGTCTTCAGGTCAAACATGTAGACTGAAAACTCGCCTGTTTCTCGATCCGTTCTTCTTCAGCGGATGCGATGTTATGGCTGCGGTGCTCCCTGACCGTGCAGAGCACACAGATGCACATCTGATCGGTGCGACAGAAAAGCTCCAGGCCCTTCTCATGCTGGGGACAGATCTTTCTGTCCAGATGTCCTGTCTCATCCACCAGCTTGTGCCTCTTGAAAGTGGACGACTCGTAGTGCGGCTTGACGTGCGTCTCACAGTAATAAGCCAAACACACCAGACATGACTTTACGGCCTTGTTCCGACGACCCACACAGAAATCGCAGTAGGATTCCCGGTGCATGTACGGAAAGGGAGTGAGCTCTGGAAGTTGTTGGCGGGGCTGGTGCTGGACGTCGGGGAGGTTTCGTCGCAGGACAGGCCGTGGGGTGAAGGTGGCACGGCACTGCGGACAGCTGTACACCCCCATGTGATCAAACTGATCCCAGTAGATCTTGATACACTCCAGGCAGTAAGTGTCACCACAGGGAATGGTGACTGGATCTCTGAGTCCATCTGCACACAGAGGACATAAAGCGTCCGGTGGTAAAGGAAAGCCAGATTCAGCCATAGTGCTAGATGAAACAAAAATAGGCAGATTAATAAAAAATGTTTTATTCTAGTGCAGTCAAGTGGTGCAGCTTGCTGCTCTGACCACTTTCTAACTTAACAAAGAGGGTTTTGCTGATATTTAAAGGTAGAGCTTTGTTTCTACTGTAAGCACACAGGTGTCCTTTTCCTGCAGAACCTGTTTTCAGCATTCCAGTGAAATGGCTGAGACTGTATCGAAGACCATTAATATGCTTACACACCAGAATGGAGGGAAATTCACACAATATAGTCAAACACTGAGAAATAAAAATTGATTTATATATTAGGTAATATTCATGTTGGGTTTCTCAATGACATAGTGGTTAACTCTCACAGTAGGGAGACCATTGTTCAAATACCAGTTGGTACTTTACTGTTTGGAGTGTTCTTGTTCTCCTCATGCATACATGGGGTTTCTGGGTTTATTGGTATCTTTAGATGTTGATGCGAGTGTGTGTGGTTGTATGGCCCAGCATCAGACTGCTAACCTGTACAGAGTAAAGCCCCCACTGCTCAACAATAGCTCAGCAACCCTCTGACCCCAGAAGGAGTTAAGTGGGTTTTGAAGATGGATGGATAAAATATTCACCTTTACCTTCTCATCACTGAAGAGAATGAAGTAGAGAGATTGTGTACAGAGAACAACCTGCTCCTGAACATCTCAAAGACAAAGGAGCTGATCATCCACTACAGAAAGAAGAAAACTACCATATCTCAGCTTTCCAGGTAGAGAAGGTTGCAGACTTCCGTTTTCTAAGAGTCCAGATTGAGGAGAGCACAAACACTTCTGAGCTACTAAAAAAGACCCAGCAGAGATTACTTCCTCAGGGTGCTAAAAGAAACAGCAATTGCCAGAGACTTCTACCATCCTTTCACCGGTGCAGCATAGAATTCATTCGGACCTACTGCATCGGCGTGTGGTTCACCAGCAGCACAGCAGCCCAGAAGAAAGTCCTCCAAAGGGTCATTCTTGGCCTTGAAGATCACTGCCTGTCCTCTCCCCTCTCTACTTTAACTGTACAACTCCCACTGTTTCAAGAGGGGCCAACACATACTCAGGGATGCAGCACACCCAGGACACTCTCTGTTTGAACTGTTGACTTCAGGACGGCGGTACAGAAGGGCTGCTGAAACTGACTAGATGTGCAACAAGTTGACTGATTCTATCCTTTAAGGGGACGATTTTCTGCAATAAGTGGAATCTTTTGTGCAATAAGTGGACTTCTTTGATGAACAAATGGACGAATTCTGTGCAACAAGTAGGCCCCATCTGAATTCTTCCCTTCTCCCTTCCCCTTTTATTTAGTCCTGAAAAAAATGTGTCTTATATTTCAGACGTCACTTTCGTCGATGATGTCACCAATAATCACCAATCCGCTACCTTTAGCCCGGAGCTTCCAGCACTTGAATATACATAACAACAGCGGTTTTATAACTTTAAAAAGTTAATGCTACAACAAAAAGTCATTAGGTACATTTAAATGTAAACTTCTGTGGTTCAGAGCACACCCACGTGAAGAAATGCGCTGCTCAGCGAGACGCGGTTTAGCCCCGCTTGGAGGGACGGATCTAAAAAATACATTTCCTTGACACACTTACACCTAAAATCTCCTTTCATTTGGAGGAGAATGGTGAAAGGGAAGGGAGAAGGGAAGATTTAAGATTGGGCTGTAGGCTATTCTGTGCAATAAATGGACTTCTTTGATCAATAAGTGACTAATTTGTGCAAAAAGCTGACTAATTCTGTGCAATAAGTGACTATTTATGGCAATAGATTGACTTTTTTGTGCAGTAAGTGGATTTTTTTGATTAACAAGTGGACTCTGATCAATAAGTGACTATTTTGTGCAATAAGTGGTCTTTTTGTGCTACATAGTAGTATTTATCTATTTCTATTTTTCTTTCTGTGCTGTGTTTTAAGTTTGCCTTAAATGGTGCTATAACATTGTTTTACTAGGTTTAACTTTTTCTGAACATGCGACTGTAAGGACACTTGGAATTTTCGTTGTTCGTGTAACGTGTCAGTATGACATTCTATTCTATTCAATTTTATTCTATTCTAACAATATATAAACGATTTTATGTACTTTTTCTATATTGTGGGATTTACTTAAAATTTTCCTTGATTCTATTTATTTACAAATAAATTTACACCATATCCAGTAAGCAAAAGTCTACCTGTTTTGTATTCCTTGATGCCACTTCATTTCCTTTAACAAATAAATCTCTTACGGAAGAAAACCCGACTAATAGTCGAGTCCTTCACAGTCTTAGTTTCTTGCATAACTGAGCAGAAGGTTTCATGCAGGCATTTGGTGTCATAACAAACAGCTTTGTTTGTCATGTGAACAAACCACTGCGTTCACAGGTTCCCACAGTGAAAAATACTATCATATACTAAGATAAACATTTTAACCTATGTGACCAAGGAGCCTATTGGGAAAACATTTTTTACATTTTGTCTTGAGATGAATATTAGCGGCCTGAACATAATGAGAATTGGAGAAAACTAAAAGTTACTTCCACATTACGGCTTTCAAAATAACAGTTTTGTTTCCATTTTCTGATATGCATACTATAAATACTGACAACCTTTTTAACATAGATGTTAAAACAAGTTTTTGACCTTTCGTTTTTACAGAATCAACAGGAAAATTAAGGAGGTAGAAAAAATGAGTCAGTTCAAGGTCATTTCTGCATTAAATCTAAGATCAGTCCAACATCCAGAGCTATTTCATCTTGGGATTCAAGGTATCAGGAAGTTTGTAAGACAACTCAAAACACAGCAGAGTTTGAATCATTTACAATCTTGACATGTAAAAGTGGTTGAGAATATTAGAAACAAAGTCTTAAGAAGAGAACACAAAAGTGTTGTTTCAAGGTTACAGAAGCACAAATGAATTATCAACTTTTTCAAAACCCAAGGGTGTTGCATAGTCTGATCAATTTGTTAGTGCATCTATAAAAAACTAATTAAATGTTTTCCAACAACACCAACATTTCATCATAACATAAAGAATAGGTCAGATCAACACAACCTCAGAATTTAACAAACCAATGTTACAACAGAAACAGAAAATAACTTCACTGTTTTGTGGTCATGTGGTTTATGCAGGTTTATGGGGTTTAATGTGGTAGCGCAGCTCTTCTTCAGGAAAATGTGTGGATGAGTACATGAGTATCCAAGTCTTTCTCAGGACTCATAACAACCCTCAGCTGCTTTCGGTGTAACTCTAGGTCCAAGTAACCTGAAACTAGTCATGTTTTGTTTTGGTTACTTTGTCATCATCATTATCAAGTCCAATTTCCCCCCCTGAGGAGCCTTTAAAAACCAGTTCTTTTAAGCTCTTAAGACATCACATTTTCAGTTTTATTACCACAGAAGTTACTTTTCTTAACTTTTATTTCTCTGTCAGATAAATAAAACAGGAATATCAAAGGACAGCTTGGGTCTTAAGGAGGTAAATCCCGGAGGCGGAGCTAGCATTTAGCAGTTTGGAGCTGCTGTGTAGCCGTCTGTCTGTCGGCAGGACGACTAGCTTCATATTAAAAAGAAACAAAAACTCTGTCTTTTTTTCTATTGAAAAGCCTTTAAATTTACGTTAAGACAAACCAATACAGACACTTGCTGCCACTTTAAAGGGTTTTTGAAAGAGTTATTGATCCCGGAAGTCTGAATCTGTGATCATCTAGCTAGCTTGACTGTTTTTGTTGCCTCTTGGTTGATCGTATTCTGCCGCGTTTTACGGCAGCAACATTTTGTGATCTGTTCATGACATGCAGACTTCAAGTGAGTATTTATCCGGAATAATAAGATTCATAAAGAATAGATGAAATATCCCATTTTGATCGGGGGGAAACATCCGATTTCGATCCTGTCATCAACCACGTGATCGGGCCCGATTTCCAATCACGTGATCGAATTGGGACATCCCTAGTTTAGAGCCTAATTCTCTACACTGCATTAGTACACAAAAGTATTGTCTTACCTGCCTCAACTCAAATATGAACTGAAGTGTCATCCCATATGATGTGGGTCCACATTTTGCAGCTATTACAGCTTCAACTCTTCTTGGAAGACTGTCCACAAGGTTGAGGACTGTTAATAGGAATTTAGTACCAATCCTCCAAAAGCACATTAGTCGGGTCACACATTGATTTTGGCAGAGAAGGTCTGGCTCTCAGTCTCTGTTCTAATTAATCCCAAAGGTGTTCTATGGGGTTCAGGTCAGGACTCTGTGCCGACCAGTCCAGTTCATCTACACCAGACTCTGTCCTCCATGTCTTTATGGACCTTGCTTTGTGCTCTGGTGCTCAGTCAAGCTGGAAGAGGAAGGAGCCACTCCAAACTGTTCCCATGAAGATGAGAGCATGGAATTGTCCAAAATGTTTTGGTATCCTGAAGCATTCAAAGCTTCTTTCACTGGAACGAAGGGACCAAGCCCAACTCCAGAAAAACAAGCCCACACCATCATTCCTCCCCCACCAAATTTCATTTTCAACACAATGCAGTCTGAAATGTACTGTTCTCCTGTAACCTCCAAACTCTGACTGGTCCATCAGATTTCCGGATGGAAAAGCATGATTCATCCCTCCAGAGAAGAGTCCAGTAGCAGTGTGCTTTACACCAGTGCATCCTGGGCTGACCATGGAAATGTCTCTCCTTAGCTGAAGGGAGTGCATCATTTGGAGAAACGGCACCTACAGGACAGGTCGTGGCAAACACCTTGGTGTCAGTTGACATGATGGGCCACCAGTTGGTAATGTACTCCTAATTGAAAATAGAGGAAGAGAGGATCAAATGTTTAGATGTTTTATGTTTGTTGTAAACTCATTGTTATGTGGCAGTATGGTTTAATCAGGCTGATGCGCAGGTGCAGATAATCCTACCCAGGTGCTGCTAATAAGCACCTGGTTACTATAAAAGGGGACTGAGCTGGCGTATCCAGATCCAGGTTGCCACTGGGCTCCACTGCCAGTGCAGTGGTAGTTGGAAGACCCAGTCGCACCGCAAATCAGCATGCGACTAGGTAGAAGTGAATTTGAGTGAAATGCTTCCTACAGGTAATTTCAGCACTGGTCTGTGTGTGGCGCGTCCCTCTTCACCCTGCATGTTCTCTGGCCGCTGAGGTAATTCCCTGCTGCCCGTCTTTCTGGTTTGCCTTATGTAGGTGGAACCTGCTGCTGTGTTTTTATTTTTTTATTTTATTTTAGTTTTTAAAATTTTGTCTGGTTTTATCAATCAAGACTGGCTACAGATGCTCCACGGGTCCTCCACATCAGCTCCACTGGGTCAACCGCAAAGCTACAGCCCCTGCACTCCCTCTGCTCAGCAGATCACATTGGTGCTTCTGGGACCTGGTGGCCTGTTGGGACTGGTACCGCTACGTTTTGCCAGAGTCCTGCTGGAGTAACTTGATTTTATTGATCTGTATGCCAAAAAAGGGTCTATTTGCCTGTTCCTTTGTTTTAATCTTTCAGAGCTGCAGCAACAAGGACTGGTTCTTAAGTGGACATTTTGGTTGTTTTGTGCTTTTCTTATGTTTATGCATGTGTTTGTTTTTATTTGTTTATTTATTCTGCTTGAGCAACCAGGTCTCTTCTGCAGGTGGGCTCTAGGCCCTAATGGTTTTAACACAGGTCTTTTACTAACTCATTACTTTTAAACTATTTATAATGAAACTATTTATTGATCCGGAACCACGCCTCCATCTGGTTTGAGTTACCTTTTAATTTATTTATTTTTATTTATTTTTTAAACCGACTTTTCAAGTGCATCTGTGACTGTCAATGAACTAGCTGCGCTGAACATATGCACATGCAACACTGCTGTGACGTCACCCACAAATGCTCCCTTATAGTGACTCAAATTAAAACAATACGTGTTCTCATCGATCACCATGTCTTTAATGACTTATCACATGAGTTGGTTTGTGTTTTTATGATTTAATGGAGACATTGTCATTGTGAATTTTTTTTATTTATTTAAATTTTTTTCTCGACATTTCTAGAATTTTGATAAAGTTTTGCACATATATACGTATAACACAAACACTACTGACTGCATCTCCTTCTAGACCTTACTCCTTGCTTGCTTCCCAATCTGCCCTTTTGTGCTCTTTCAGTGTTCTTCCTGCTTCTGGGGGTGTGTCCTGCATCCTTGAGAGCTGATTGGCCAGCCAGCTGAGCCTCATATTCTTAATATTGATTAAGCAGAGTCATACAAGCCTCTAATCATTCAACAAAAATGATGAAAAACACAACTCGTTCTAAAACCCTTAAAAACAAAACAAAGGAATCATTCAAAAAAGGGTATCTGTCTATTTATCTATCTAGTGCTAGCTATCTATATGGCTAGCTAGCTTTATAACTAGCTAGCCACATAGCTAGTGCATAATGTTAAATGTGTGTCGGAGGAATCCTTGAATCCATCCAGCAAATGTGCTCAGAGAAGGGAAGGGGTAGAGTGAGCTCATAGAGGGGCTGAGCAGCTATGATGTCATTGTTGTGCTGGCTGGTCCTTTCTCCCTCCTCCCTTCTCCTCCCTGCCTCTCTGTATCACTCCATCTGTGTCATTACTGTGAATAAGCAGGGAGCGGCAGGAAGGAGGAGAGCTAGGGGACAAAGACAAGAAAAAGACAAAACAACCAAACAAGCAAACCGGTTTACCGAAATCCTAACAGAGCATCCTCCTTTGACAGAAGCAGGTACGGCGTTTGTTTCTATTATTATGTCAAAGTTTGGGGTGCACTGATCTGAGGCGATGGGACGGGCAATGTGAATAAATTATCAGCATAAATAAGCCTCTTATTGTGTCTCAGTTCTTGAATAAAAGGTTAGACATGTATTCTTCACATTTGAATTGGAAGTAAAATGTTTTTGAAGATGCAAACACGTGATGTTTACAACCAGTGTTGTCTTTTTCTGTCAGATAAACATGCTGATTTATTTACTGAGCTTGTTACCATTCACTTTCTGTATAGAATATGTCTAAAGCATAACATTAGGTAGTAGTTGCACTCTATGTGTGGCCGGATAAATGGTTGAGTAAAAGAAAAAGAGAGGGCGGAAACATGCACTCTGGACTGTAGTGCAGAGAAGCTATTAGGAAACTGGTGTAATTTAATTAAAGTGGCTTGAGAGCAGCTTCTGTAACACCAGCACAAGTATCTGCGTGTAGAGAAATGACCATTTCTTGGCAGCCAAGAAGTCAATTTACTAATAGCATCAATTTATAATCTAAAGTAGGGGGAAAGTATTATGCAGTCACAAATTTTCATCTAAAAAGATGAGAGCGGTCCATAAAATTCATCATAGACACACTTTTATAGTCAGAAAAAAGTATTTAGCTCCAATGAGAAATCTATCTGTTAATTCCTTTTAAAGAAGGATTTTTTAATGGGACCTGTTAACTGTTATCTTAAATAGTCAGGCTGCATCCTCTCCAGCACCACCAAAAGGAGAATTTTTGAACGGGGTTGAAAATCTGTGTTGCCCAGCAACAGCCCAAAATATCAGAACTCTTGAGAAGATCTGCAAGGACGAATGGGCCAAAATAGCAGCTTCAGTGTGTTCGATCTGCTGAAGAACTACAGGAAATATTTCCCTACCAGCGTTACATTCAAAGTGTTTTTACTTTAATACTTTTCTTTCTACACTGTTATACAAATTCTCTTAAAATCATTCAATATGATTTCCTGGATGACTTGAAAAATTGTATCTATGATGAAAATTACAGACCTCTCATCTTTTTAGGTGAGACAATTTGCAGAAATAGGGGCTGCCAAGTACTTTGACTGGATATATTTTAATTCAGCTAAATCTTTTCACACAGAGCAAATTAACGTCATTTTTCACTGATCTTTTGCTGACTTTGGAAATAGGTTTATTACTTCAATTTAACCTAATGCAGCTTTTAATTTGAAATCGGTCCAATAGTAACTCTCCGAGTGAGTACTTTTGTTTGCCTTAACACTTTGTATTTATAGACTCAACTGATGTGAAGTTCTGTGTGCAGGCAGCATGGCAGACGGCACAGTTTCTCTGGCTGAAGTGGAGACCGCCTTCCAGAAGTTTGCGGTTCACGGGGACACCAAAGCCACAGGAAAAGAGATGAATGGCAAGAACTTTGCAAAGATCTGCAAGGACTGCCACATCACTGACGGCAAAAACGTGACCACCACAGATGTAGACATTGTTTTCAGCAAAGTCAAGTAAGAGTTTTAGTTCAGCAGGCTACAACTGAATGATTGATTTAAGCTAAATGAAATAAACAGGTGTTTATTTCTATTACTTTAAGACTGCTGCTATACTCAATACAAGTAATTATGCTGTGCTGCCGTTTAATACAAGTAGTATTCCTTGTTACTGGTTCGTATCATATTGGTGGGATACACACAGATTCTACAGCATTTCTGATTCATCTCTACTTATCTTTTACATTTCCATTCAAAAACTACTTTTACTTATTTATTTCACATCTCTGGTGTTGAAACAGGAAATGGTTGGAACTCTTTAACATGTGCCCTATATGGTGGTCCTGAAGTGCAAATCACACCACCAAATCACTCAATGCAAAAACATGACAAAGACCAAAAAAGAAGAACAAATTATACAATAAAACGTCCTTACATTTTGGAAATCAAAACAAAATTTAAGAAACCAAAATACAATTAAAAAAAGAAAAATAAAACAAACGTTTCGGAAAACGAGGGTAATTTCTACTCTGAAAAAAGTGAAACATTGGATCGATTAACAACATTCTGTGATTTGTTACATTTAAAATATTCGTTTTATCAAATCAAAACTTTGAGTTGAGCACAACAAGTTTTTGTACTTACATTGTACTTGCAGTGTAAGTATGCAGTACTATTTGGTTCATACTTATGTTGTATCCACTGGGTATTTATATTATACCTATTGGGTATATATGTTGTAAAAACTGGATTTTTACACAATACCTACTGGGTATTTACTTGTTGTGTCTTATGTAGTACTTAACACGTGGAAGTACAACGTAAGTACAAATAAATTACCGTCAATTTACTTCTTTACTTATTGCATGTTTCATGGTATGTACAAAGATAGTAAGTAAACATTTACTACCTTTGAAGTACTGTGAAAAATGACCCAGAATTTACCTTCTACTTACTTAGCAAGTTTATTTCTTTCATAGTACTCATTATACGTAAGACGATGGGTTGACACAATACTGATGTGGTACCTTATTGTGTTTTTTGTGGTGTTTACTATTAATGAGAGCAGAGTAAGTACACAGTAAGTACCATTTACTGTATGAGAACTTTGCTTATGTTGTTGGGTGTTTTGTGGTACTTATTATTTAAAAAGATATAGTAGTTAGACAGAATACATTTGAACTAAAATGAAACTGGACTGTAGGAGAAAGTCAGTCTCATTTCTCAAGTAACAGATGCAGGGTATTTTCACATGAGTATTACTTTGTATTTATCTTTTTATGTAAGTACTCAGTAGGTCCAATAAAAAGTACCAAATACCACTTAAATACTGTTCTGTTAAAGGAAGCGTTACCACTTTCTTCAGTAACGATCCATTTGAAAAAACTCAAACGTCATCATCCAATCATTGTTGACTATGTCTTTTCTGATTATAAAACCCACAGCTATACCTTTCTGGTGTCTTCTGCTTCATTTTTTTTTTTTTTACTTTTCCTGTTGATTTCTGGAAACTATTTTTGTTTTCTGCCACATTTAATAATAATAATTAGATTTCATTTCATTTTTTTCCCCAGAGTTTTGGTTTCTGCCAATTAGCTTGGATTTCTAAATTGTAATGTTTTTATCGTGTGTTTTGGGTTTTTAATTGGGATCTTTACTATGTTTTTGCATTTGGTGTGATTTGTACTTCAGGTTTTGCTTTAACAAAATCAGTCTACCTTTTAATCACAGTCAGTTTTTTTTGCCAGTGAAACAAGAGAACATCTATAGGGACATTAATGGAAAATAAGATAACAGATAGAGTACGTGATTCCTCTCACATGGTGATTGATCTTCCCTATAACTGGGCTTTCCTTTGGAGTGGTTTCTTTATTTACAAGCTATTTGTCCTCAGAAGTGCCCAAAAGGTCTTTGGAGGTTAAAAACAAAGTTTCTAAACCTCAGTTAGACTTGTTTGGGATAAAGCATGTAAACAACAGGGAAAGAGGTTGTTCAAGTGGAATATATTTTCATCTAATCCAATTGGCACAAAATGGTTTTGGACTGATGGCTTGTAATGAAGGAATGACATCAGTAGAATCTTGATGAAGTCATTTTCTTTTAGGGGAAGTAAAAGCCTGGTCTCTAGTGTTAAAATGAAGATAAAAGGAGTTTCAGAGAATCTTCTTAGTTAATCCAATTTTGCATTACATCTTTTCAATTCTGAAGCTGCATCATGCAAACTGCAAAAGGTGAACTGATTATTGATACCGGAGGTCAAACAGTCGAGTATGTGTTTCTTAACCCAAGTCGGTTTTCAGCTAACCAGGTTTCATTGGAAGTCATTTTTCATGCAAAAAGTCATCAGAACATCAGAAAAAAATGAGCTTACACAGATGGTTTGAGTAACAAACTTGGCAAAACTGGATCCATTCTCCACCCAGACGGCTCTGCAGTCTTGGGCTCGTCCACAGCAGGGCCTGTGTAGTTTTTTCCTTCAGTGTGTTCCAGGTCCTGATTGGGGTGGAGCCTAAACTTCTTAGTCCTTTGAGAAGTTTAAAAACCCGGGTTATGACAGCACACATTACTTTGAGCAATAAATATACACTATAACTGATGTTTGCTTTTTAAAAGTGGCAGAAGGAAGGCTGCTTTTATGAGATGATGAAGATAAAGCAGCAATGTTACAATTAAAGATCCAGAATAAGGAGTGGAGATGTGTGAAAGATGAAGATGGAAATATTCTACTCTAAAGTTGGTTGATAAATTAGTCATTTTATCGAATTGGAGATTTAATCAAATAATTTTGCGCCACCTTTGTGATGAAGAAACATATTATTATCAGCTGTTGATTAATCAATAGAATAATGATCAATTTATCAATCTCTCAATCTCAGGCTTTTCATACTGATGTAAGGAATGAGAATTAATGAAATCTAAATAACGTCCTCTAAATGTTTATTAACTAAAAGGAGGTTAAACAAGCATGAAATACTAGACGTAACGACAAATGATTGAAAAACCTAATAAACTAGAAATAAAGCAAAATATTATCAATAAAATATTGACACCAGAGTTGTGACAAATGGAGGAGGGATCCGCATAAAGGACTAAAACTGAGGGAAAAAAACTTGATATTTGTGAAGATAAAGTGAAGTTTTCCTCTGACTACTCGGCAGTGAGTGAGCGAAGGGCTGCATTCCTCACCAAATGATCGGAAGTCCCCTGATCCAATTTGATCTGTCAAGAAGGGATGGTCCACAAGTGTGATCTTCAGCCAGGAGTAGGAAAAATTAGCATTTTATCACATAAAACCAAGTTTGCATCAGACCTTTTATGTGTATGTTACAATTCCAATATAGGTTAAAAAAATAAAAAAAAAGATGCCTTCTAATCCAGATAACACAAACCGTCAAATTCAAACAGGATGATTACATAGTTTTTTAGCCTGAAAGAAAATGAGACATATTGTCTGTAAAAATATAAGTTAGTCAAATTAACAGAAGTTCATGGGATCTTGAAGCTATCACGCAAAGGGTAAACCAACTTTTCAAAGTTCTCCTGCTTTGTGGTTGAAAATCGCTTAGAGTTTTAAATCCAGTTTTAAATATTAGCTGGCATCGGTCTGATTGGAGGGTTACTTTATCACCTAAGAGATAAACTAATTATCTGATCACTCTGGACTGTCACCAATAAATTGGTGAACTGAAGATTATACATAACCTGTTTCCTTCCTTTGTCGCTTCTTTCTTTTTTACAGCTGTAAATTTGTTTAAAATGTTTATTTTTTACACTTAATGAACACCTTTATAACAATCAACCTCCAAATGTGTGATGGTAATGTTCTGATTGTTCTGTTCTGTTTAGCATAAATCAACTTAAGCTCAATTGTGGATTTTCCAGAGAAATAAGTCAAATAATAGGAACTTTGTTTAGTATCTACTTTGTGTCTCTTCAGGGCAAAGTCAGCTCGGGTAATCACATTCGAGCAGTTCAACCAGGCTCTGACTGAACTGGCCCCCAAACGCTTCAAAGGCAAGAGCAAAGACGAGGCTCTTCAGCAGCTTTACGGTCTGCTCGCTGGGAAGGAACCCGCCAACGTTGGGGTCACGGTAAGGTCTCAGTCATAATCCCAACAGCTATAGTCAGGGTCACCCTCACAAACACACCAGCAGCAGTTTGCAGACAGCTGTTTACCTCTGAAATATGATGTTGAACAATGAGAGGAAGCAGGAGAACATTGAACAAGGTTCATGCTGTAAAGTGAAAGTGCTAACCACTACACCACCATGCAGCCTTTTTGGTCGTAGACAAAAAGTAATCACAAAGTTTTACATTCCAAGAAGTAGCAAACATTTCTGCTAAAATTGTTAAAAACCTTGCATCAGAAGAACATCTATGTTTCTGATTAGATTTCTAACTTGTCATATAACTGAGCAAAATGATGGAAAAAGGTTTAATCTATTGGCCAGAGTGGATTATTATTATAAGCTTAAAGCACATATTCTGATCTTCTCCTGCACAATAGTGTCTAGTTACTGTTCAGAGACAAAGTTCTAAAAGTATGGACTAGGGCTGTGACGCATTAACTTATGTGATTATTAAAACATAATTAATTAGTTAATATTTATCATATATATTTTTGGATGGGAACCTACATACATTTTCCAAAATTGTCTAAAAATTAAGGAAACTCCATGGTTCTCCGTGAAAGTTCAGCCCCCTGACACCGCATGTGGCGACAGTTAAAAGTAGACAGACACCCCTCCACCTGTGAGCAGCCGACCTAAAATCCAGCTGGATCAAACTTCTCCCAAACAAGTTGTTTTATTATTTTTAATAAGCATAATAAAGTTAATCTATGATAAAAAAAGGAAAAAAAAACAAAAAACAAAAAAAAACGGCAGTGCTCTTGGGAGAGAAATTTTTCAGTTTTTGCATAATTTTATATCTAGTGTGTGAATACAACATGGAAAAATGACTAAATAAAGGTAACGTCACATAGGAGAGGCTCTGCTGATTAAAATGATACCAAATAAGCAGCAGGTAGTCTTTCAAATTGAAAACATTGAAGTCCATTCAAAAATATTCAAAACTGAGTTTTAGACCCTATAGGTTCCAAAGGAATAAAAATAAATGTTCTAAACGTACACATTTATGTGTTAATTTTTTCCAGATTTGCGATTAATTAGTTAATTTTTTTTAATCGATTTGCGCCCCTAATTTATGGATTTACTTAATAAAGTGGACTCTACTTAAATGTTGTCATGCTAACATTTGATAGAAAAAGGAGAAAACGGATGACGGCGCTCCAAAGTCACAGTGATAGAAACATGTTTGACCTGTTTTTTTCTGTTTTATACCTAAGAAAGATTTTTAAAAGGTACTCTAATAGACATCTAATTATATCCAAAGATTAGATGTCTATAGGCAGACATGTAGGAGACATCTACATGAAGAACGCTATTAGTAGAAATCTAAGAGTAACAAATCAGAGATGTCCAGTATCTAATAGATATCTGCTGTAAATCTTTTTTAAATAACTAATATACATTTACAGTATATGTCTATTGTATGGCTAATAGGCATCCTTTGTTGATGTATATTTGTTATGCAATAGACATTTATAACAGATATATATTAAAATATATTAGTTATCTAATTGACATTATTGTAAATGTCTGTTATCTAATCCAGTGGTCCCCAACCACCGGGCCGCGGACCGGTACCGGGCCGCAGACCAATTGCCACCGGGCCGCGGAAGAATTTAGGGACTTTTTTTTTTTTGAGTCAGAAATCTTTTATTTTGAAAATCAACCGGATTCTCACGATTATACTGAGCGCTAAAGCAGTCCAGCGGCGTGTCACACGAGAAAAGCTGAATGTGGAACCTCTCTCCGCGAATGGATGGGATTAGTGCAGCAACAGAAGAACAGACGGAAAACAACTGCGGTCAAGTGAGCCGCTGTGCACTCAGCCGCGGTCAAGCCAGCCGTGCTACAAAAAAGTCATGTGCCCGTATTACACGGTTTACGGCAGAGCATTAAACTCGATGAAAGAGCTTCTGTTGGAGCATTAGAACGTCAGATGTGCTCGGAGTAAAATGAAAAAGAGAAATAAAGTTCTATAACAAAACTACATATTCTATCAGTGCATATTTGTACTAATATTCTGTTATTTATTATGTCCTTTCTAAAAAGAAATGTTTAGAGTTTTCAATAATGAAGTTAAATAAAGTCATTTAAAAAATAAATGAGTCCATAATTCCAGGCCTTAGACAGAAAATGCTTGTTCTACTGGTCACCCTCTATTACCTTGAGAAGACTTTTGTACTTTTACTATATAGTTTTTGATAAAATAGTACTCAAACTTTTCATTTTTGACGAGAAATATGTTACGATGGTCATATTTGAATGTAAATAAATAGATTTTGGTCCATAATTCCAGGGCTTGGACACTATATGCTTGTTGTACAGGTCGCCCTCTATTACCTCAGAAAGACTTGTGTACTTTTACTGTACACCCCCACCCCCTCACCCCACCGGCCGGGCCGCGGAATAACTCCACACTGGCTGACCGGTCCACAGCCCCAAAAAGGTTGGGGGCCACTGATCTAATCGACATCTAGATGTCATTGATGACATTTACAATAGATGTATTATCTAAGAAACACCTATTATAAATGACTATTAGTCATCTGACAGACATCTAGATATTTATTGGATAACTCGTATACATCATCTGTCCGGTGGGAAGAAACTAGCCAAATGGCTTTTTTGGAACACGCAAGGGATTATGGGACAACGACGCAATCAGCGGTGGAAAGTCATCTTCTAGCGTAGAATTCTATGAATTGATGTCTAGCAGATGCATAATGAATATTTATAGCAATAAGCTTTGAAAAAGCCTTGATTTAGAAATCTAAAAATTGAGAAATATTTTAAAAATCTTGCAATTTTGATCACACCTTTTTAGAATTTTCCCACAACCTCAAGCTCTTTGTGTTGCATCGATCACAAACGTCTTGAGAGATCCTGGAGGGACTGACATTTAAATGTGTGTTTTGTTGTTGTTGTTTTGTTTCTCTTTTCGCAAGTCTATCAACTAAAAACTATACTTACACATATTGTTGTCGAATGTTTTCAGAAAGTGGCCAAGGCTGCCGCCGTGGACAGACTGACCGACACCACCAAGTACACCGGCTCCCACAAGGAGCGGTTTGACGATTCCGGAAAAGGGAAAGGAAAGGCGGGACGTGAGGACATCCCAGACACCAGTGGCTATGTGGCAGCTTACAAGGGCACTGGAACTTATGACGAGAAAGTTAAAGATGCCTAAACGAGTCTTTAACCGAATTAAAAAGCTATAAAATTAACACTATTTTCTGTAAAAGTTGAGGAGCATGTCAAATGTAAGAAATGATCTGTATATTTTATTTTGTGACCAAAGACAAAATGCTTGTTTTATGCATTTTTTTTTAAATAATCTTAACAGTGTGCCTTAATTTAGTTATTGCAGCAAATGTACATGCTCTGAAATATGAGTTTGTTATGCTACAGTAAATTACCTCAATACACTGAATGGGACATCTAGTTGCTTCCAAATCTCAAAGCTGGTGTTTCACTATAGGAACAAGCAGTTCCTTGTCTCCTGTATTAGCCTGCATGAAGGAGTAAAACGATTATCATTTAGGATTTGTAATAAAAGATCTAAGAAACATCATGTATTTTTGGGTGTACCTGAAAATCTTAAATACAAGGATTGTAATACAATTTTAAGAAATACTGGCAAATTAAACTTTAAGAACATTTAAGAAGTCCAAATACATAAACAACCAAAAGTAAATGTCATGTTTTAGCCTCAACAATAAAGATAATAATGTTATTTCATCATTGTATTAAATTAGAAGAATACTTCTCATTTACACTCAAGGTAATTGTTTGACAAAAGAACTCCTGTTTTTTTTGTTTATTGTACAATGAATATTGATTCTATCATTTTTTATCTTTGCCAATTTAAGTAAACTGACCAAATCAGAGCTGATATCAATTTCACCTTTTCTAATTTATTTACACTTTAGGACAACAGCACGTACAGGCGCTCGCTACTCAAATATGATCAAAGTTAGTGCTTTAAAGACGTAAGGCTACTTTGTGAGAGTTTATTTGATTGGTTTCATCGCTAAATTTTATGTAAAGAAATCTGCAATAACACTGAAAAGATCTGATTTGAAACTTTAAAAAAAGGGACAAAATTGGGATTAGAGTGTGGACTTCTTTGTAAATACTCCCTGACTATAACTGTCAGAACTCAAACTACACAAGTCTTGTTTAGAGAACTTCCATAGGAGGAAATGGTTGTAATTTGTGTCCCAAATAGGTTTATATAGTAGCCCAAATATAAAGTGTTGTCTGTTATCCAACCAAACATGTATCTAATTCAGATGTTAATTCTAATGCCTCGTTTCCACTGAGCGGTCCAGACCGGACTGGACTTTTGAGTGTTTCCATTACCAAACGGACCCGTTAAGCAGGACCGACTGGTTCCATTTCTGGTCTCTCGCTGGTCGTAGGTCCATAGAAAAATGGAATTGACCCATTAGGGCGGAGCTTCTGCTGTCACACGATGTCACCCATTGATTGGTGGAAAGGTTTTACGACAACAGCAAGCGTCCGACCAGCGCTTTTCCCAACTCAAGATCCAAACCAAAAGTTTTATCCTCTCTTTGTCTGTATTCTTCTCTGCCCTCAGCAATCTTCTTGCAAAAAATCATAAATTCTTTACATACAGTATTTCCCCTTATCGCCGGGGATTGGGAACCAGAGAGACACTGAATATACGTTCTGTAGACTGTTCTACTGTGTTGAGTCCGGCTTCATCCATAATGAACTCCTGCTCTGGATTATAATTATCCTCCGTGGTTATCTTTTTCATTTTCCGTCCGTTTCTGAGTCAGCTGATGGAGCTTCTTTCGCTAAAGTCGCACAGTTTTGATGCACAGCTACATTATCAGTCTACACCCCACGTGCACTTTCATGGTCCAACGTCCAATGTAAACGCTCACTTGAATTACCCCGAGTATTCTGAACCGGTCAAGACAGGACCGGTCTGGTCCGTACCGCTCAGTGAAATGATGTCACTATTGTTGTTTATATAATATGCATTTAATAGCATTTATTCAGCTTTTGTGGAAATAAAGTTTGTTTGTGGTTGAGCATGTGACTAAAGCTCTTGTGATGAAAGTGATTTTCTTGGTTTCTATGGCAACCCAACACATCATGCTTTTATCACTGAGAATAAATAAGTTCCTGCAGAATTCTGATTAAAAAAGGCAAAAATAATCCAGTCAAGTCGGCTTTTTTGCTTTTTAGTTCACTCATTTGTTTACATTTAGTCGAGAAAAATGTATTAGAATGTAATTCATCTTATTTTAATTCAACTAAAGTAAATTTTTTTCAGTATATCTCATTGAATTCTTATAGGAAAACGGAGAGAGATTCAAGTCTAAATTTGTATATCTGGGACCGTAGACTCCTGTATGAATCTAGAAACTTCAATGGAGGTCATGCCACCCCTGGAGAAACCCCAGGTCTGATCAACGATTGATCAACTTTATCAATAATGTCCTCTGTGGAATTCAAGCGGTCAGCTTCTTAACGATCTCTCCTCCTCTGTAGATTTTGTTTATGTGATGCAGAAAGTAGACCACAATATTTTCTACTCCACAAAATCTAATCTTTATTTTTACCATATCATGAAAAAAACAAAGTTTTTTAGTTTTCAAACAACACACAAAACCCCTAAACTTTTACAGTAGCATGGTTACAAGATTTGTTAATTGATGCTCTGAACTGCGCCTTGAAATTCTGAATAAAGTCCACCGCACAAAAAAATGTCAAAACAAAATCTACACACAAAAGAACAAGGAAACAAATAGACACGATGTTCCTAGAAACAAATACACTATTACTATTTACACAAAATACAATGGAAAAAAAGGACAAAACATAACTAAAGACAAAAATCTTTCTAAATTCCCATTTTCTACAGAACTTGGAGATAAACCTTTATTCCAGTGGCTCTAAAGAACCGCATCCTGTGATAACATGACGTGGAGGAATGAAATTTATGACATAAATATGCTTTTGTTGCACTAAATCCAAGAAACTTTTAAGGATAAAAAGAGTCAATGTGTTTATGCCATCTAGTTACATTTATCAGAATGTAACTTTGTCGTGTGCATTCACACTAGTGTTCCATTTTTCTTGCATCACTTTTTGGACATCCAGAGATTTTCAGCTCCTTCACTTTTTCAGCTCACTCAGCTATCAAAATATTCAGCTATTTTAGGAGATTAATGTTCACAGGTTTCAACTTCATTCATCTCCAACATTTTAAACTATTCAACCAAGTACTGCTTCTTTAACTCCATTAAAAAATGGCTTATAGATTCATCAAATGCTCCTTTTTTAGCTAAAAACTCTGTATTTTCTGTAACTTTCTTTCAACAGCTCTACAAAACGTAAAAGGTCAAGAAAACCTTCAACTAAACCAGTCAACTTTTAAACTGTACGGCAGAGTTTGGGGCCTTGAACTTGTATTTTTATTTTTAAAAACTTGTAGTTTTTATAATTATTCCTCTTATTGACAACAATGCATTTTTGGAAGAGACTGTTTTTGAAAGACGTTTGTTTTTAACTTGTGATTATTGCTGTATACCTGGGCATAAAAACATGAAAATGTTTAACGATGAGATATTAGATTAATACAAGCAGGAAAACGAATTGGGACAGTACACAAATGTAAGCCACAGACTGAGATGGGTTAGGGAGGGGTTAGAAATGTAAAGTTTTGAAAGATCTGTTGTTTCTGTTGTTTATAATGTCGCCTTTTTGCTTTTTGCTTAGGAAAAGAAACAGATTATCTAAGATTTTTTTCTTCATTTTGTTCCAATTGTTCAAGCCTAAAAATTTGGCTTATGTATGTTTCCTTAAAAAAAATGGCATGAACAATAAACAATTCATTATGAAAATGACACTAGTTGCAGTCCATCATGTCCGGATTCTGACGGTATCTTTACATTTACTCCAAGGAAAAAGGTTTAAAAGATACAAGTTTTTGTTTGAGTCACGTTCTTGGAGCTTAGCTAATATTTTAGCAACATGCTAGCTGTTTTGGTTTTTTAAAGCTATTTTGGCATTGAGATATAATATTAAAATTATGCTAGCTCTTATATTTTCCATTTTGGTTTTAACTAAGTCTTTTTAAGGCTATTTTGGAGTTAAGCTAATGTTTTACCCACATTCTACCTTTTATGGCTAATTTGGTAAGTACTGGGTTTTCTTAGGCTGATTTGGAGTTTAGCAAAGATTTTAGCATTATGCTAGCTGTTTAGGGTAAATTAGACATTTTTTTCATTTTTTTTAGGCTAATTTGGAGTTAAGGTAATATTTTAGCTTTATGCTAGGAATTTGGGCTAAAATTGAAATGCTTCCAGTTTCTTAGTATAACTTGGCAGCTCATAATTATAGCACACCATCAGCTTCAGTGTTTTCAGCTATCAGTTTCACCATCTTCAGCTGACTGTATTCACACTTGCATTATTGCTGGTAATGTTATAGATCTAGTTCATAGTTATTCAAAAAAATACAAATCAATTATATGTGTGGCTTAGTTTTTATAAAGGTTGAAAATATGCTTTATTAAAAAAAGATTGTTTTAATTTATTCTTAAAAAGGTTACTTTTCTGCTATACTTTGAAGCAGGCCTACATCTACGATGTCTGTATCTTTCTAACATTTTTCAGTGAACCTCAGTTCTATAATCAAGCAGTTGAGTGGCTGTCCCCAACAATAAACAGTTGGCAGCCTCTTTAATGAAACTTTAAAATACAACTATGATATTTCTGAGTTATGCAGAGAATTTTTTCCACTCTTTTGCTCTACAGATGGTTACGGTTATACCCTTATTGGTCATTTTTGCAGAATCCCTAATAATGTAAAAATGAAATATTGCACAAGAGACAAAGCAACCTGACTAGGATTTTGTTGAATAAAGATTAACTATTATTCCTTACACTGCTTTTAACAGGCTGTACTGAACAGTAACAAATAACCATTTAGTTATTGAAATTCCTTTCATATTAATGTTTTCTTAAGTACTGATAAAAACAACTACCTTTTGCTTGTTGTAGGCAGCAGGAGCTCCAGCTTTCATCGCATCAGTGATAAAAGTTCTGTTTACCTGTAAACAAATCGTTGCTTGAATGATGTGCTGGTAAAACCACTGCTGTAGTCACGTGAAGTTACGTTGAATAAAGAGGGTTTGAGGTTTGGCAATTTGCATCCAAAGTGAGGAAATATGGAAATCTTTCCAAACATGAGTGAAAACAAATAACAAACACATCAATTTCTATCATATTAATTCATGTGTTTTGAGAGACAAAGAAAAGTTTTATTTCACTTCATAATGCAGGAAACTTTATAGGTCAAATCTAAGTTGAGCATTCCAGATATGTGTTGCACCTGCTGATGATTTTTCATTTTTCAACAACGTAATAGTATCAGTGACAGTAAAGCAGCCAATTAAAACACCAGTATACCTCGAGTTTAACCCAAATCAATCATGGTTATGAATTCATAAAGGCCAGCAGGGAAAAACTCAGCCTAGATACATGTACTTATGGCTGTAAAGCTAATGTTTCTTTCATTTGTGTCTTGGGCGAATAGAATAAAGGTTGAGATCATTTCCTCTAAATTTAAGATATAAGTGAAGAGTCCTCTGGGGTTAAAATGGGGCCTTTTAGAGCCTCGTCAATCCGTGTGTTAAAATGTGGGTAAATGCATGAAAGCTTTTTTTTAAAGATCCTAATTCTGAAGCTCTCACTCACTGAAGTGTTTTTGTACTTGCTCTGTCTGCTGCAGCTAAAGCCTTAGCATGCTTTGATTTACAAATCTCTGCTATCTTTAAAATGAAATTGTTATTTAAAATTAAAGGACATTGTTTAGGTTAAGATATTAGAAATTGTTTGTAGAATCATAATTCAACTCCAAAGAATATACAGAATCTATTTACTTTAAGAGTTAGTATAATTTAAAGTCTTTTTTACGTTGAACAGGTTAAAGTTCAAACCAATGTTAAGGCAAGATATGCTTCAGTTCTTGTGTGACATTATGGAATGAATTAAATGATAAATTAAAGTTAAATGATTATTTTTGCAGTTTTAAAAGGATCTAAAATGTAAATATATCAATGATTACAAAACACTTATGTAAAATAATTTCATTAATTTGTATTAATTTGGAAAAGTTGATTTTTACTTGATCAGAATGGGCTTGTAGAGTATTGAAGGAAAGGCATTAATTAGCCTCATATTCTATACTCTTTTATTGGTTGTTTGTATATTCTGTACATTTTTTTTTTTTTATAAATCATGCAAATGGCAAACCTAAACCCTAATCTAATCTCAGTCATGCCTTCAGACCACTGTCCATTCATTATCCATGATGTTACTGTTTGGAGAACATGTAGGACACTAACCCGTGACTGACTTTTTCATGGATTTCAGTCATATCACAAGTAATTTTATGTATTTACAGGCTATTTATTACATTTCTGCTTTTGTTTAGATTGCTTAAAATCAATAAATTACAACTCCAAAGTACCCTTTTTCCTTTATGCACACATATATTTAATATATTGTTGTTGTCTGTTGCTTCATTGTGTAATATAGTTTGTATAGCAGTGGTGCTTTGAAGGGAAGTTAAATACCATTTCACCAACAATCCTAAAGATGGCAGCATTGTCATGGCAACTGTCAACCAGTATTTGAGTTCTCTAAAATGCTTTTAAAAATATTAAATAAAAATAATAATAATTTCTGCACGTAGAGATGTTTTTTTATTTTAATACTTCTTTTTTTAAGCCTACAGAATATGTAAAATACACTAGTACTACTATATATATATCTCTATATATATAGATATATATATATCTATATATATATATCTATATATATATAGATATATATGTAACAGAAGAATTTTTGTGGATGAGAAGAATTCACAAACACGAACGTCAGAGTCTTGATTCCAGGCAGGCAGACGGTGTTGGCTCAGTGAGACCCAAGAGCCAAACTACTGAGAAGCTGCGATGAGCAGGTATTTGGTTTGCTGCAGACCCTGAAGAGTGTGATGGAAACCCAATAACTCTGCAAGTGAAGGAGTAGTTTAAAAGAATTTACCCAGCAGGGTTTGAGCAAAAGTGAGATTGTGTTTATACATGTGTGGGTGAGGTGGGAGGGACTTAAGTCAATTACTCAAGCACTTTCAGCTAAACAAAAGTAAAAAAGAAAAAGATCTTTGCTGTACCATAAGTTGTGGAGGGCAAACATATTAAAGACAAATAAACGAGTTAAAGAATAGTACCATAAGATTGAAGCAAGTAAATTATTTTAAAAAAGTGTGGGAAGGGGTGTCATGAGAAAAGGTTGTTGTTAGCTCCAACAGAGAGGAGTTTATCTTTTATCCATTCTACAATATCTTCTTAAAGTAAAAGGAGCACAGAAATCCATTGAAAGGAAAATGATTCAAAGTCCATCAGATGCAAAAGAGCATGATGGGCATCAAAGAAGTCAATGTTAGATAAGTAGGAGGGGTCAATTTGATATCTCATGTTATAGTGAAGGTGCAAGGACACACTGTATATAAAGCAGGAGAGTTAGAATGATCAAAGGAACTCTTGTCAAGAGTTTGCTGCACTTTAACTCTAGAACAAAGAAGCAGACAACGCACACATGATTGGAGACTTTTGTTTACTTTTATTTAACTATGGAAATTCTCTGCGCATTTGCTAAAGGCCTAACTTTTGTCTACCTTTGTATATTTTTATCTCTTTGACAGATCCCATGGTCATAACATGCACACCGCGTTGTACTGATAGATTTGTGATCTAGTTATTGTTGTTATTGTTGCTTTTTTACCGTTGGGAATAGTGTATGTACATGTAGACTTGTTTGTTTATACGCATTATGGCTTAGAGAAGATAGGACCCCAGGAAGAATAGCCACTAGTATATCTAATAGCTAATGGATCCTTAATAAAAACGACCTTTTTTTTTTTTTTAATTTAACATTTTATTTATCTTGGTTTTAACACATTTATTTTCATTTTCTTTGTCTCACTTTGTCATTTTTTAGTAGGAGTTTAACACTAACCATTGACTATATAAGATAACTGGACCATCCACCCATCCTTTTATTCATCTTCAAACCCACTGAATCCCTATCAGAGTCACTGGGTTGCAACCAGTGGTTGCCCACCCTACCACTGCACCACGGCCTCCCACTATAGTATTGTAGTAGTATTACACTGACACTGTAGACTTCTTGATACTATTTATTTGACTTTTTGGTCCTTGTGAAATATGCTGTATCAAGCAGACTAGAAGAGATAAGACGAGCAGATTTAATTAAAAGACTGAAAGGGAACGTTAAGAGTTAAGTCTGTACATAAGACACCAACATGCAGTTTATTAAAAAACAAAAAAAGAAATCCGTTACTTGCAAACAATCAGAGGAAACATTTAAACGTGTACTGGTGAATCAAGGGGAAAAAAAGAAATATTGCAAAAAAGATTTTTCTTTTAAGTGTCCAGATTCTTCTATTTATAGGGTTAAGACTCACTTAAAACTATTAACAGAAGAACAGGAAAGATTGTGGAGGACATTAAAGAGACTGATGCACGAGAGAACTTTCTAGAAGGACCGCAAAGAGCAGAATGAATGAAAAAACACATTTTTCATTTCATGAGTCAGATCTTTGAATGGAGGGATGAACAGCAGGAGGAAGAGAAAATGAGGTGGAAGGAGGCAACGCGACAGGAGGGAAAGGACATGGAGGCGGGATACATTTAGAGTCAGGAAGACTAGATTTAAGTGGGTCACATATTCAAGCAGAGATTTGTACAAAATGGAAGTCACTAAGAGCTTTGACCAGCACAGATGTGAGGATGCTCTGTTCCTCTTTCGCTTTTCATTTTTGCCTTTTTGGTCTCTTTTGCTCTTTTTTGGTTTCATGAGATTTATTTATTCAAAGGCTACACTGTGGTTAGCACTCTTGCCTCACAGCAAGAAGGTCCCAGCTGGGACATTTCTGTGTGTCATAGGTTTTCTCCAAGGACTCCGGTAGTCCAAAAACGTGCTTCATTGGTTAGTTGGTCAATTGTACCTAGGTGTGTGTGGCGAGTGGTGACCTGTCCAGGGTGTACCTGTCTTCACCCACAAGGGACCAGGTTAGGCTCTGGCAGCCCCCGTGACCCTGAGAGGGATGAAACAGGTTTGAAAGATAAATGAATTATACTTATTCATGCAATCTTGTTTAAAACCGTTTTAACACCTTTAGCACCAAAGATATCACCGAGATAAAATCCATTCTCTGAAGTATCGTAACTGTTTGATCGTCCATGCATTAATGTAATACTACTAATACTACTAAGTACTGACTATAACTACTACTATAATATTATTATTACATGCTATCTAATTAGGTGTCTTTCTTATAGTGTCTGGGTATAACAGTGTGAAACATAATATCACTGGTTCTTGAGAGTCAGGACTCTTTCAGAAAAACAAGCACTTTGTTAACACTATACATACTAATGTTGATAACGGTTTGTAAACATTGACGCATTCACATGGTAATCCGTGTTTCGTAATATTCCTGATATGACTTTAAACATCCTTAGAAGCAAGGAAAAACAGATGTGGTTATTTTAACAGTTGTATCAGAGAAAATGTGTTATAGTCTGCCTCTTGTGGTTTTGGTTTCTGGGTTTTTCCTTTCGTCTCTCAGCTGTGACTTCTCCTGGAGAAGTTCTCGGCTGTTTGAGTTATCTTATTTGTCCTCAATATTTAAGGAGCTGTCATCTTGTGTCTTATGTTCGGTCCTGATTCAATTTAATATTTTGGATCTGGTTTTTGCCCATGTTGTGAGTCCTTCCTGCATCTGGGCTTCAACCTGCTCACCTTTGTGTAACAAAATGGCGACAGACTGAATGTTTTTTGTTGTTCTTGTGAAAGTATTTTTCTGAAGGTACTTAGTTACTATATATACAGAGGAGTATTCCTGTTTGCACTGCGATCACAGAAGCCACACACAGAGAGTTAAAGTTACGTGAGAGTTGAAAGTTTCTTTTGGAGGTGACAAACAGAAAGACAAAAAGAACACAAGATTTGGTTATCATGAACAAAGGAACAATATCATATTCTGTACTGGAAAACTAAATGCACTGAGTGTATTGTGAAATGAATAGTGTTGAAATCATTTGTTGGAAAACAAAGTGAGTGCTCCTGTTGTTTCTGAGACCTAACAAACATCAATCTTTTTGTCATACTGTGGTTGCTGTACCCGGAACACACGCACGTTCAAACGGCTAATATCTATAGAAAATACGTTTTTATTTTCACATTTTTTAATGCACCCTCTCTTTGAATTGATATTCTAAAGGCTTTTCATGTCTTTCAATGCTGGTGACCCCTCACTGAGGACAAGAGAAATAATATGGGATCTCCAACAACTGGTCCTTCATCTAGAAAAAACAGCCCCAGAAAGAAATTATAGAATTCAATCCAATTTTATTGATCGCACAAAGGGGAAATTATCTTGTTACCATAGCTCTACTAAATCAGCAGATAGATAATAAATAGCACTAAAAATACACTTAAGAACTTAATAATAACTATAATTATTGTCCAGAGTCTCTGAGACTTTGTAGAGTCTAATATCTGACAAGAGGAAAGATCTGTAGAGAATACAGCGAGAATACAGAGGATGAAGATGAGGAGGATTGTCTATGATGATTCCAGTTTTCGTAGCATCAACAACCACAGACTCATTCCAGAAGGAACCCAGATCTATGCACCAGTGTGTCGATCATCTTCCTACTCCTCTCAGTGCATCTACTACCCCAGGGCTCACTCCGTAGAAGAAGGCAGAACAATACTATCATGAAAACTATTTAAATATTTTTTTCCACTGAGCGGTGTGGTTTAGAATAATCCAGGCAATTCATGTTTTTTTAGTATAAATAAGACTTTTCTATGTGGGATTTGTTTTGTCCTGACTCCCAAGAATCAGTGAAATCCAGAATCTGATACTCAGATTTAAAAATGAAGTTTGAAAAGAAATATTTATCCGTGTGTTGACTGTAAAGCACTTTGGGTCTTCTAAGAAGGTAGTAGAGAGCTATATAAGCATATGTCAATTAAAATGTAACATGTTTGAACTTTGCTTTCCTTTTTTTCTATTTTACTCTTCATTTTTTCCTATTATCATAGATTATTTAGATCCAGTGCAAAAAACCCACTCTGCTAATTCTGCCGTTAAGTCTTTTGTATTTTGTTATATTTTAGGAGAATATAAGTGTCATTAACTGTGTTTTGTTTTAAAGGATTTTTTTAATTGAACTGTATTCATATCCCAAAGGGATAAATTCATCTGTCAGGGCACCACAAAAACTCAATTAAAAAAACAAAAAAATTCAATGAAATTTACTAAATGCATAAATAATTAAAAGTAAAAAGTAAAAATATATATATAATTTAAAACATAATAAAAAAATATTAATAACTTATAATAATAATAGAATGACCTCTGAAGAAATGAAAGGGAGTTGGTGCGCCACTCATTCCTGGACATTATTTTTGCGATAAGGAGCTTTGAGCCAATCGCTTATGCTCCATTCCCCTCATATAGACATGAACAAAGCGTATTGTCATGTGTGCCACTCATAATAAACTAAGCTGCTCAGTGTCTCAAACAATTAAAAAGTTCAGAAAATATGCAAAGTAAAAAAAAAACTTGACAGTTGTGGGAACACGTGCAATAGAGTCATGCTGTGGTTTCGATAGTTACTCAGAAAGTTAAATAAAAAAACGAAAAACGTAACCCCCCAGTTTAGTTTATTTCAGTTCTTGTAAAAACGGGCAATTTTACAGTAAAGTTAATAAAGATCTGCCTGTTCATGGAAGCAGTTATTTAGTGCTAGTAACTGAATAAGCTTCAATTACTTCTGTGGTAAATCTACCCTAAGGTTAAGTGACAGGGTCAGTCCAACAGCTTGTTCTTTAAAGGGGGTCATACCATACCAAGCTATTCGTAAGTCTTTCAGAGTAACATATGATCATATATTACCTTTGGACCTTAAAACCTCAAAACGTTGTTCATTTAGGTTTCACCTTGATCCTAACTAGGATGTAACATAAAGGCAAAAACAATTATTTAAAAAAAGGTTAATATTCCAAAAATAAAAAAATCCATAAGAAATATAGGTGTTCCTTTAAAAGAAAAAAAAGGTTTTAAATGTGATAGGTTCTTTACTTTCTTCTTAGACTTACCTGTTTAGAACAGCAATTTCCTTTTAAGCTAACACGCTACATTGCTCTTTTACATGAAGATTTAATTCCATTAATAGTGCTAGACATTAATGTAATGCTTGTCTTGACTCATGTACCATGCTAACTTGCTATGTCTGTGTTTGTTATGTGCTGGAAGTGAAGATGCAGGTGGAAATGTAAAATGTCAGTAACGTAGGACAGAAATAAAGCAAACAGGTTAATCACACCTTCCTTCATGTATTAACAAAGTCTCCCATCTGATATTTGAGCTTCTTCTGCTTGTTAATTATACTTCATATTTAATTACTCAACTTTTAATGTAAGCAACACAGAATTTATTGCATACAAAAGCCTGACCTTACAAAGCAGTACAAAGTAGAAGATTATTTGATATTAACAAAATGCTCCAAGGGCTTAACAAACTATGTAGTTGTTCACCTTTTGGTGCCCCTGTAGGCACTGAACCCTCGTTTCTCATGTTACAGTCCTACACGCAACCAACAGAGAGATCCAGCACTGGGATCAATAAACAATGTCTTAATTCAAAAGAATGTGGGTTCTTTAGATCTTGTTACTTTGTAAGGGTCGCCACAGCAAATCCCCCTTCTCGGACTGTCTCTACATTCCTCATCCTCCTCACTCACACTCACCTGCTGTCATGTCCTGGACAACATCCACAAACTTCTTTTTGGTCTTCTTCTAGATCAGGGCTGGCCAACCCGGTCCTCCAGGGCCTCAAACTTGCATGTTTTCCAGTTCTCCCTGACCAGCTTGCTGCTGGTTGGCTGACTCAAAAGATTCCACATCCTGATTGAATGAATACGCCTGATTTAGGTTTTCAGCACCAAGCAGTTCAGGGAGAGCAGGACAATAGGCAGGGTTGAGGCTTTTGAGGACCAGGTTGACCACCTCTGAACTAGATCACAATCCCGATATCGCCGACTCCAACATCAATACAACAATATGGCAAAGAATGTTAGCTGGAAAGTTTAGCCACTAATGGACATCGGTGAACATTGGAGGAGTAAGGCTCAATCCAAAATTCTTCCCTTCTCCCCTCTCCTTCATTTAGCCCTCCAAACGGAGAGTTATGAAAAAAATAGGGTCTCATATTTCAGACGTCACTTTCGTTCAATGATGTCACCAATAATCGCTGGTCCGCTAGCGTTAGCCTGGTGCTTCCTTGAATATACATAACAAAGGCAGTTTTATAGCTTTAAAAAGGTCATGCTACAATAAAAGTCATTACTTACATTCAAATGTAAACTTCTGTGGATCAGAGCACAGCCACGTGAAGAAAAGTTCTCAGTGCGATGTGGTTTAGCCTCGCGATGGAAGACTTGTTTAACCTCCGTTTGGAGGGTCGTATTTAAAAAATAAATTTCCCGGACACTAATAGCACTTTAACTTCCCTCTTCAAATGGAGGGGATGGGAGAAGGGAAGAATTCGGATTGGGCCTAAGTCTGTGTGAGCGTCCTGTGCGTTTTTGTAATGCCTCTCCAAGCAGCAGCAAAACGTGTATTTAAAGAAGGAGCAATTCTGTGGATCTGGGAGTTTCAGAAAGTTGCTGGGAGGAATGAAAAACGAGCATTATCATCACTGACTAACCAGAAAAGATGTAATCTACAAGAGAATTCGCCCTGCATCCACATGCATGGGGCATTAGTTAACCCAATACATGACCTGTGTGATAATCTGAAACTGAAAGGCGCCCCGGAAGTAAGCTAGCCAGAAAGTGGGCGGTCCCAGTGGGTAAGTGGTGAATGCCTTGGCCTTTTAATAGTACCCCATGTGACCATTACCTGCAACTATCCACCCACCTGCACCTGTGCTGATTTACCCTGTTGACTTTGCATTCTCTGGATGTTGTTGACATGTTGTAGGATCAGCGAGCCGGTTTATCACTCATCTCCCTGGTATTTTGCATAAACCTCATTGTAGTTGAGTAACGAGGTTTGATGTTGCTTTCATTGTGCACTGCAACTTTTCTCCTTATTGTCTGACTGTCAATATTTTGGTTGTTTGCAACAGCTTATGCAGTGTTTTGCTGTCTTTCATTGGTCATTTAGCTCGTTTTCCGCAGTAACTCTGCTCCCCTTCTCATGTGGCGTTCAGAGGTGACCAGTTTCAATGTTACGTCAATGGCACAGATGCAATGTGAGGGCTGGCACACTGATCTAGCAGAGTTCAAATATCTAAATTTTGGCAGTGTGCCGAATGGCATCTGCCAATCAGGAACTCAGCTTTGGGCACCTGGCGTTTTCAGTGATTCGATCAATGATGCGACTAATCAACTGCGAGCATTTTTGTCTTGAATTTCCTTCTATTTTCTTAACCCACTGGAGTTGCGGGGTTACCAGAGCTCGTCCGGCTACTGTTGGGAGAAGGCGGGATGCACTATAGACAGATCTCCAGCCTTTTTGCACCCGTGACAGGTCTCTGGCGGCGGTCAGCCAGCAGAGCTTGCTCACTCTATATGCCGGCAGACAAAGAGCCGCTGTGGGGTGCAGGGGCTGCCGGCTCAGGTCACCTGAATGTTGTAATGTTTTTCTTGTTCTCATCTAGACAATAAAAGAAAATAGTTCCCTAATTTTTTTCTGTGCAAAAATATGTATGATGTATGCAGAATGGGAGATGCGTGCTTGGTTTTAATGTTTTATCTTTTAGTATTTATTTTTATGTATTTTAATAGGAATATATTTTAAATCCAGCACTAGGACTTTGCTTTATACTTTTATACTCTTATACTTCTCTTCTATATTTTATTTATTGTTATTCCTTCCAAGAAATGGGGATTCCTTTTAAATTTCATTGTACAAGTGAAATGACAAATAAAGACTATTCTATTTGATTCTATTCTTCTCCTCTCTGGTTACACCGCGGAAGCAGCTGTCATAGAAAACACAGCCCCCAAATCTTGGAATGATCTAATTAATCCTACATGTAGACGTGTAACCGATGTTTTTGTAGAACTCTTCACAATAAATAAACTGGATTTCTCAACGTCATCCGTGTCTTCCAAACATTCTAAGTGAGGTTTCCACTGACACCACTCCATGTAGCGATCATGCTAAAAACATTAGCTGGTAGCTCCTCCCACAAGTTCAGGCAGGCGGTGAGCAGTGAAGTCGCCACACGGCGAAAGAGTGGCGGGCCGCGGGAATCTGCCACGCAAGTTGCGTTTGGCGTAAATGTAGCATTGTGACGTTTTAGTTCTGTGGTAATTGTCAGGTGTGTTTATAAAAATAGTGAAAAGTCATCAAAATGAAAACTGAAGCTCTAATAAATTCTTGAAAATCTGCTATAGTGGCGCTCTGAAGCTATGGAAACACCAACCATTAAAGAACGCGCTAAACTTGTGTTCTTGAATCCACATGCATGAAACACTGGACAAGCAGGGAAAGGCTTCTTCGTCTTCTTTTTCCTTTTACTCGCACATGTCCGCCACCTACGGTTGACAGAGGCTTGGTGCAAAGTGTCGAAGAGCAGCAAATGTTGCTCCAGGCATTTTCTCTCACTGCTCTATTCCGATAAATGAAAGACTCCATGTCATAATTCCAGCCAGACACAAACATCAATTATTGACACTTCTGTTTTCTGTTTCATGAAGCAAAGTGACAAAAACTGATTTTTTTTTTCTCATTTTCTTCTTATTTTAACAAAAGTAAACTATAATAGTTTATATTAGATACCCGTCATCTAAATGTAAATTGCTCTGAGGGACATTTGTCACTTCAGGTCTACTGTTGCAGGTGTTTAAAAGAAAGAAACGTAAAAAAAAAAAAAAAAGTTATGTAAGGCGTCACAATTTTGAGATTACTTCAAAATAGAAATATTGAATCATCAGTAATAAATTAAAGGTTGCAGATGAATTGTACCATATTGCCCTAAATGAAAAGTCCTATTTACCATCATGCTTCCTTCATCTTGTTAGTATTGTGCTGAATCACTCCTTCCCTTTTGTTTTTTTCTTGCTGTATTTCCCTTTTCGGATTTCCTTTCACTTCACTGTCAAGTGTCATGCAGTCACAATGGCAGCAGCATTAGTCCCCAGTGCTTTGCTATCAATTTCACTTCCTGCTGTACTTCAAATAAACTGCTCAGGGCGTACCAGTGGTTGGGAGTCAGGAGTCACAGAAGTTTCCAGAAATGGCACCGGGCATGAACGTTGTGTGTGTGTGGGTGTGTGTCAGTGGCTGCATGCAAACTCGCCTGTGCTTGAGCTCATTTTTCAAAACAGACTGGCAGAGATTGAGAGGACAGCAGGTGGAATGGAAGCATACAGTGCAGGCTTTGCAAATACTGAAAATGGTCACAAGGACAAACCACAGTCAACCAGCAGAAAAACAAGGATAGTGACTGATGGAGGGAACAAATTGATGGGACACGGTTACAATCACTTCCAAAACAGATGGCTCGTGAAAAGGCATGGCCCACGAGGACCAGTGTGTGCCGCAAATAGAAAGAAAGCTTTTTGATGATGAAAGCAAAAATGTTAAACGGTGAATAAATCTTCAAAAACATTTATAACAAATGAACAATATGTAAAAATACCTTGTGATTTTTAAAATGTGGTATAAATGATCTTCTAAAAGAACATATATGTATTAAACTGTTCTTTTATTGACTTTATGGTAAAAATGAAATAAAAATGTAGTGATTTAGTGATACTTTCTTACTTTGTAAAATTTCCATCACAAAGGACCTACCTACAATCCCAAGCTTCTCCACGCCTGACCCCTCGCCTGCAGGGAGGATCTGTGAGCAAGTCGTGCATCAACACTTTAGAAGCACAAGATCAGGAAGGCTCCAGGACCCAATGGAGTGTCTCCATCCTGCCTGAATGGTTGTGCTGACATCTACACCTGTATCTGTCTCTTGCTTCAAACCCTTCGCCATGATCTTGTTCCCAAAATGCTCCCTGTTACAGCTTTAATGACTACAGACCGGTCAGCCTGACCTCTGTAGTCATGAAATCCTATATGCCCACCTGAGGGACATCACTGACCCTTT
>NC_050512.1:3381652-3382350 GCF_002922805.2 Oryzias melastigma | reverse complement strand
TTTTGTCATTTGCAGAAGTATATTGAAAGTTCACTGCAGTGTTAATTTCGTTGACGAAAAATTTTCGTCATCGTCTTCGTCAACGACATTATTTATCCAACGAAAACGAAACGAAAACAAAACGAAAACGAAACGAAAACGAAACGAAACGAAACGAAAACAAAACGAAAACGAAACGAAAACGAAACGAAAACGAAACGAAACGAAAACGAAACGAAAACTCCCGCCCAGACACGAAAACTTTAACAAAATTGATAGACTTTTTCGTCAACGAATAAAAACGAAACTAAAATGCTGATCGAAGACGATATCCAATCATAATGACTGCTGGTGGAGGAGGGCGGGAGCCAATGCAGAGCGATCCAATCAGAACACAGAGCCCTGCAGCCCGCCTGGGAAGATGCTAATTCAATGAATTGTGTCTGTGATATAGGTGAAAAATGTCTAATCCAGGTAGAAACAGAGAAGTACATATAGGGACAAATGTTATATTTAACGCCACCCTCAACAAGACGTTGTGTGGAGCGACCATCACAGGCAAAAACACAAGAAAACCTGAAGCGACATTTGCAGACAAGCCAGCCTGAAAACCACGCAAAGGTAAACATAAAAACACGATTATTTCCAGCGTATTGGGCTGAATCCAAATTCTCCCCCTAATGTCAGTAATGCGGTTTTGTTTTAGCATGACGTTTGTA
>NC_050512.1:3363090-3374997 GCF_002922805.2 Oryzias melastigma | reverse complement strand
AACACACCTGATTTAGGTTGTCAGCATCAAGCAGTCCAGGGAGGGCTGGAAAACAGGCAGGGTTGAGGCTCTTGAGGACCAGGGTTGGTCACCCCTGGCCTAGTGGTTAGAGCTTTGGTCTAACAATCAAGAAGTAGCCGGATCAAATCCCACTGTGGGCTGATGTGTTTTTTTTTTTTTTATCTCCAAAAAATTCAATTTTTTTTTTGAAAATTACGTGTGAATAGACACTTTCTTATTGGAAATGGGATGGAATTATAATTATTTATATGTATAGTATATAAATGTATATTTTTTTTCTTTTTCTTGTTTTCTTTTGTGTTTTAAGTTGTTGAAGCTGAATTCACTGAAATGACAAGTTTGGAAAGCAAAGTGAAGTAAAATGTTTTTTTTACAAATTAGTAAAATCTATGCGTGTTATTCATATGATTATACTTAGTATATTTAATTAAAATGCATTATCTTTATTCTATATTTTTGTCGACTAAATAACTTCCGTAATTTAGTCGACTAAATATCTACTGTAATTTAGTCGACTAATTATCTACTGTAATTAAGTCGACTAATTATCTACTGTAATTAAGTTGACTAAAATTTGACTAAAATAAATAGAATCTACATGACTAAATTGCGACTAAAACTAAACTCTGTTTTAGTCAAAAGAGTATGACTAAAACTAAATTAAAATCCTCTGTCAAAATTAACACTGCTACCAACAGAGCGAACAGGTCAGAGGATGATGCGGTCAACTCTCCATTACACCCTGCACCCCCTTGTCTCTGGACGGTTCCAATTTGTGGACTCTAGCTCCACATTTAACACCATTGTGCGAGAGTTCCTCCATCACAAACTGTCCCAGTACCTCCCTTCACCTGTCAGTGGATCACCAGCTTTCTGACTGACAAGAGGTAGCAGTTGAAACTGGGACACATCACACTGGTGCCCCCAAAACCTGAGGACTTAAAATCCAGTGGACTTGAGGAAGACTATTTCACCTCTTCCATTTACAATTCTCACCAGAAGAGCCCCTAGGTCAGGGGTGTCCAAAGTCAGTCCTCGAGGACATGGTTTTCGAGAAATCCTGCCTTATCTGCTGTTGATTACCTGGATCAGGTGTGTTTGGCCAATAAGGAGCTTCAATGGCAGGTTGCCGGTGACTGGCCCTTGAGGGCCGACTTTGGACACCCGTGCCCTTGGGTCTACCATCTCACAGAACCTTCTGTGGACCTCCCACAACAACTCATTTTGGAAGAAGGCTCAGCAGATTGTGTGCTTCCTGCAACAACTAAAGAAGTTCGACCTGCCTCAGGAGCTGCTGACCATCTTTTACTCTGCAATAATCCAGTTTGTCTTGAGCACATCCATGACGGGGACAGACTGCAAAGAACCATCAGGTCTGCATAGACCAGGGGTGTCAAACTCCAGGCCTTGAGGGCCAGTGTCCTACATGTTTTACAGCCAACCTGCTGATGAAAATCCATATTGGCTAAGGACACCTGATCCAGGTAATCAGCAGTGAATAAGGCTCTGAAAAATCTGCAGGAGGCCGGCCCTGGGGGCCTTGAGTTTGACACCCCTGGCATAGATGATTATAGGTCCCCTTCATCCAGGACCTGTTCTGGTCAAGAGTCAGGAAACGGGCTGTTAAAATCTTGAGAGACCCCTCACACAATCTTTAAAGTCTCCTCCCCTCAGGCTGGCATTTCAGAGCAATTTATGCAAAAACTGCTCATCACAAGAACACTTTTTCCCTCCCAAGTCGTCACATATTGATGTTTGGTTAAGGACCCTTCTGCGTCACTTTTTGATGCTTTGGGTGTCCTCAACTCATCGTTTTTGGACGTGCTGGCTGTTGCCATTAAATAACCGGTCCCCAACCTCCGGGCTACAAACTAGACCCGGTACCCTGACCCCGGCACCGGACCCTAGTTAGGGTACCAGTACTGGACACGTCCCGAGGACCAGTCCACATCCGGTACCATGTCCCGAGGGTTGCAGACCCTTGTTTCTACAAAGAACCAGCACGTCAAAAAACATAGGGTCCTTAACTAAACATCAATATGTGACGAGTTGGGAATGAGACTGTGTTGGCCACACACAGCTCCTTCTCCTGAGCAGTCACTCTGATGAACTCTTGACCAGTCACAAAGTATGAAACCACAAACACCAGAACTGTTCAGCTGGCATGACTGTTGAATTCATCTTTTTCTGGCTGTTTTTTTTTTATTATTATTTTAATCAAATTTTTTACACTTATTATACTTTGTATTGTTTCCCTTGTCCCTTTGCATGAGAGCATACAACACCAAAGCCAAATTCCTTGTATGTGAACTTGTATTTGGCTGATTCTGTTCATGACGGTGATGCGTTTTGGCTTACTTGACAAAAGAAAACATCTTATTTTGTGGTTAAGTTTGTTTGGAACATTGAAGATGGTGCAAGAGAGAAACTGCTATAATTTTAATACAGATTTTGTAGAGACATTTGTGTATGAGGGCCCCATCATTAACAGGCAGGTTAGTTGAATAAGTGAATGTCTCTAAAACACTCAGTTGGAGGAAGTGTGTCTGTGTGAAAGTAAAAACTTGACAAAAATAATTTTAAACTCTCAAGAAATCTAAACTCTGAAGTATCTTTTAACTGTGAGTGGAGTGACCTTGTGAAGACATAATTTCATTGTGTTTTTTCTGACTCACTGTAGCATGTTCTCTGTGTATTACCTTTGGATTTTAAAGGCCTTCTGCAGTGAGACACGGTAGGGGGAGAGGAGCATGCTGGGAAACAGCATGTGCTGTTTTCAGAAACAACTCCTACTCTGAGCAGGTAAAGTGCTTTTTTATCTGTCTGTATTGACTGTTTTTAATCGGGAATGTGTCCCACAGCAGGGATGCTCTTCTTAACCTTGACAACCACTGAGATTTGCAGATGTATTGGAAGATTCCCGGGGATTTATTTTGTATTTGCATTGAGGGATTTTCACAGGTCGTGTACTTTAGAAAATTGAGCCCCACTTACAATCAGTTGAGTACTTACGGGGAATCTTTTGCATCCAACTGAGGCGAGATGGTGGAAGGAAGAGTAAGATCAGGGTCTATTAGTCACAGAAAACCACAACAAAAGCATAAAGAGATTCCTGTGAACAAAGGGATGTTGAAAACATGTTTATGGTAATTGAAGAAATCCCTAATATCTTTGTGTCGTTATGTGACTAACAACTGTGTTATTATACAATCATCATCGCACAAAGCAGACCTTTTTTTAAGTTTTTATAACAAAATTAAGCCACTTCATTAAGTTAGAAGAGATTTGTCACTCAGCCCTTCCAATAAGTATTTCTGACACCTTCACCAAATTAAATGAGAACCAATTTCTAATTTTCTGTACAAATGACTTTTAATGAGATATTGTCACAAACAGGCTGACAGCTGTTTCCACTTGCAGCAGGTTTATTAATTTAGACAGGAATGAAGCAAAGCTAAAAGTCCACAAAACTAAATCAGGCTCAGACGGGCAATCACGAGCATGGGATCATTTAAGAAGAGAGTAGAGTTGTGAGGGTCAGGGCAGGCAGCAAGCAAGCAGAGTGAGAAACAGAAGATCGGGTTGCTCAGAAATACAGACAGGGTGGCACAAACAATACTTCGCATTGACTCAGGTTCTGTGCAGTGCTTAGGTGTCCATCTGAAGAGTGTGTGCTGGGGTTGCTGGGAGGTGTTGTGTCTTCAATACTCTGAGATGGTTCCTACTAGAGACCAGAGGGAGATCTCTGACTCCTGACATATAATAGGTGTTTTAAGTGAAATAAATGTATTTCTGTCCCAAATCTGTTAATACTGGAGTCGGTATATCTTAACAATCATTTGATGCAATAGAAAACACAAGTATTAAGAAAGATTTCTTTTAAAGTCTGTCAGAATCCTTCAAAGTAGGTAAAGGATACAATATTGTCTGAAGTGTGCTGAATGTTTCCTTTACAGGCAACACCAGAATTAAAAAAAAAACTACTGAAAGACATCAAGTATGGTGTGGAGGCCACCTACAAAACAACAAACATCATATGTGGTCAGCGTACTGTCTTATTTGTTCTTAAACTTGCTTAAACAAAGCACACAAAAAATGACTTATCTATCAACAGTGGTTTGATTTTTTGAAACCAATTCTTCATCACAATTAAACGAGATGATGCTTAAAGTAAATGTGTTTATCTGTTTAGCTGACATACCTCCGTGCTGCCATTGGAGTCATTTTCTCACTTTCTTGCAAGTAAAAAAACAAGGAAGGGTTTTCCTGAAAATGTTAAATGGCTTTTACTTTGAAAATGTTCAAATCCTGGCAAAATTGTCTCTTTTACAGGAGCTGAAGGTTCTCTTTTAACGTTTTTTTTTAAGTGTTTAAACAGTAATAATTCACTGTTTGTGTTTTTCTTTTTTTTGTGTAAAGCCTTTTGAAAGCCTGTGCTAAAGAAACCTCCTTTGCCTTTATAATAATTGCCTCAAATATCCTGTGGGTATCAAATATAAGCTTTTTGATTACTTCAGTTACACATAATGTCATATAAGAACAATACCTAAAGGGAACGTTCATGAACAGTGTGTTTGTTCGTGTTACGTCAGGCCTTAGAGGCTCAATAAAGTTGCATGATTACAGGTGCAGTCAAAGCCATTGCCTTCATGTTAAAGTCAACAAATAGTGTTGTTAATAATACACCTAGTGGAGTGCTAAATGGGAAGTTAATAGTATGTGCACCATATATGCACTCATAATCTCTTTAGGTGGACAGAGACTCTTGTGACAACCCTTGTGTGAAATATGAGAAGGGATGACAGTGTGTGGCACATGTTTCTCAATACCTGCTCAATCCCTTTTGGGGTCACGGGAATGCTGGAACTTATCCCAGCCTGTTGGGCGAAGGTTGGATACTCCCTGAACAGGTTGGCAGTCTGTCGCAGGGCCAAAAAAAAAAACACAGATTCACGCACCTAAGGACAATTTAGAATCAACACAGAAATGTCCCAGTTAGGATTTGAATTTTATCGCAGGAATTGCTATATATCTAGTTTCTTATAGTATTCAGAACCAACATGTATTTTTGTAGACTCTCCGGGGTCACTTCGACACTTAGACAACACAATAAAAACTCAGATTTGTTATATTTAGAAGTCAATACATTTTTCTGTTTCTTGTAAAATCAGTTTTACTTCAAGTGTCAAGTAAAAAAATATTCAAAATGTTTTAAATTCAAATTATTTCGTGTTTTTGTGAACTAGCCCAATGAGTGACTCTGTCTTTTGATCCCTCCTTTACTTGCATGTCACTGGTACATGTCATGACTCTTCCCTCACGTTTTATTCCGTCGCTGTTTATCGTCATCCCAGTCCATCAGACTCTTTTATGGAAATCCCACCGCTAGCTTTTTTCAACCCTCACCCCATAGCCTTGGATTGTGGGTTAGGGCTGCCACGATTAGTCGTCTCATCAACGACTATTAAAACAGTCGGCGACTAATTTAATAGTCGATTAGTCATTACTTTATATTATTTGGAGTCAGAGTGTAGTAAAGTTGAAAGTTAAAATGGGATTCTGTTAGCTTTTGGGCTATTTTGGCATTTATGAAGTTTTTTGGGGGGCTAATTAGGAGTTTAGCTATTATTTCAGCTTCATGCTAGCTGTTTTGACTTTTTAGATTTTTTCAGTCTTTCAGATTAATTTTTGAGTTTAGCTAATATTTCAGCTACATGCTAGCTGTTTTGGCTACCTTAGGCTTTTTTTTTTTTTAGTTTTTTCTAATAATTTCAGCTACCAGCAGTAGCATCTTCACAAATTCAGCTTACAGCATTCACACTAGCATAATCACAGGTAATATTATATATCTAGTTTTTAGTTAGTTTAAAGCTAATGTTGGTTAAGATGTGTACTTTACATTAAGTTTGCACATGACCCAATTGGTCGACTAATCAGAAAAAATAATCAGTGATTAGTCGACTATTAAAATAATCGTTTGTGGCAGCAGTATTGTGGGTGATTAGTTTAACAGCATGTGCAGGTAGTGGGTCTAAATCTTTACGGACCGCTAACAGGGAAGTTGTCTCGCATGTTGTCATGAATGTGCCTCGTCCTGGTTGAACGTTGGTGTGTGGACAGTCTGCAACCTTAAGAAGTTTGCTGATGGTATTAAAAGACGGATCAGAGAAGAAGAATTCTAGTAAAACTTTGAAACACACACACAAACTATGCTGTAACAGTGTGTATTCAAGCCCATACATTATAAGGAATGGACAGTATAACTTGCTGACTTATATGACCACAAATGTTCAGTGTGTGTTCTCTGTAGAAACGTGCACATGTGTGCGCATAACTATCCACAGCTTCACTTTTCTTAATTTCTGACAGAGCAGCACCAGAGCTAACCTCCAGCTTATAACAAGCAGCGAGTAAAAATAGAAGCCCTGCATATGCACAAAGCCCTTATGCTTAGCTTCAACAAAATGCTAATGTTTCAAAGGTCCGTGCAATAATGCAAGGAGCAGAACTTTTTTCTTGAGCAGCAGAAAGGAAGCATGTATCAAACGAAGACATGAAGGATGATACATTCAGTATTTAAAAGTTCAAAGCTGCATAAAGGTCAAATAAGCTTCTGAAGATCCTTCAACACCTAAGGTGAAATAATAATCAGGTATTTGCAACTCTATTCATCGGCAGTCATTATTGTCTTTACATTATTAGGACAGAGATGTGAGAAAAATGTGACAGTGTGATGCTGAAACAAAAAGATAATTAAAAACTGCAAATACTCTACATTCAGTCTGTTTTCTCTATCATTAGGACTCGAATTTGTCTATTTTCCCTTCAAATAGCTCTAATGCCTGGTTCACGCCGGGCGCAGAATGGAGAATGCTTCCATTCGGCACCCTTGTTAACCTCTGGCGCAGCGATTGCTTCCGCGTCTGGTCTATTTTTTTGCGCGAGCTGCGAGTGATCCGCGTCAATTCTGGCAGAAAGTTACGCCAAGACACAAGAGCCACTTTTCAAAATATAACCAATTTTTCACAATAAAATGCAATCAAATTTTTTTATCTAAACAGATTGTAGAGATAATCATAAATAAAACACAACACGAAAAAACAGACGTAGACACACAGATCAAATATGTGTCTGGTGTGAATTGGAGGTTCAGTGGATACCACGCTCTCCACCTGCACACCACTTCCAGTGAACCAGGCGTTAGCTACAAAAAAAGGAACGCTGTCTTCTTAAAGGGAAGGAGGTGTATCTTCCAGTGGATTGAGGCTTGCTACCTCAAGAGACATTGAAAATAGAACATACCATTGTGTGTGTGTGGTAAGTGCATCGCAAATTATTTGTGAAGTTAACGTAAGTTTGTTCATATTTTGAAGCCCAATGAGGCAATTTTCTTTGTGATTTTGGGCTATATAAATAAAAATTGAAATAAAATTGAATAAAATTGAATTGAATTGAAGTTGAACACTTTTGACATGGATAATGCTGTTGTAAAGTGCTGTGGCACCACATCACAAATATTAGCAGATTGAACTGCAAATGGATATACATAAATAAAATAATGTTTTTTTTAAATCACTTTAGAGCATGTGTCAAAGTCAAGGCCGGGGGGCCGGATCCGGCCCTCCAGATAATTCTATCCAGCTCTCCAGATCATTTTATTTTATTGTTATTAATGGCCCTACGTTATCTTGTTTCTACCCAGTATAATTTTATAAAATATATTTTTATGGAGAATAAAATATTTAAACTTATTTGAGGTTTAAGTTGATTTATTCTGGAATAATATCACTGCATTTTTATTATTCATAATTATTTTAAAAAGTTACAGTTTCAAAGTTTTAAAAATTGGCATCATGCTAGCTTTTTGGACTATTCTCGCATTTTTAATATGATTTTTTAAGATATTTTGAAGTTTAGCTATTTTTTCAGCGACATGCTAGCTGTTTTGGCTAACCTAATTTTTTTTTTTGTTTATTAGGCAAATTTGGTATTTAGCTAATATTTTAGCTAGCTATCAGCTTCAGCGGTTTCAGCTGTTAACTTTAGTGATTTCAGATTTCAGCTTCAGAGTTTTTAGCTATCAATTTCAGCATCTTCAGCTATCAGCACTAGTATCTTCAGCGGGGAAATTCAGCTTACAGCATTCACAATAGCATTATCATAGGTAATGCTATTTATCTCAATCAAAACGATGTTAAAAAGTTATGGTTTTAAATAAAAAAATGTTTTAGAGTGTTCAGTAAATGTTTATCCCATTTGGCCTACGACCTAAGGTGTGTTTTGGATTTTGGCCCCTTGTGTGATTGAGTTTGACACCCCTGTTTTAGAGACATCCAATGGAATATGACTTGTTAAAGATCACTGTTAATGGACATGGGAGCTGTACTTTTGAGAAGCGGACCTGATAAGAAGGAAGATAGTAGACAGGAGTTTCGAGTCTTAGAATTCTAACCACATTTATGATCATCACTGAAAGATGGGACTCTAAATGCAAAAATAGAAAAAAAGTTCAGATTTGTGAATAAGCTGTTGGTCTATGCCATATTTTAACCTTTGGGTGGGGTGAACAGTTAAACTCCTTCAGGACCCACTTAACAGTTTTATTTATATTTACAAGCCAGTGCTCATCACATTTTAATACCACCACAGCTGTTTTTTTTTTTTTTTTTTTTGCCCCACTTTCACATGTGTGAGTAACAGTCTGAGGGGATCTAGGTCCAGGACGGAACGTGCAAACTTCTGAGTAAGTTTCTCAAGCACATAATGGTGCACCTGCCTGTTAAGAGCAAATGAGAACATTAAACCAGAACAACACACCAATAAGATACACAGCTGCTTCTCCCTTTGCCCCCTTACCTTCACATCAGCACACTTCTCATTGAGTTAATTACCTGGTGCCTGTGCATCTATAGTTTTCCTTGTTGACAATTTTATGTTTAAAGTTATAAAAATGTAATCATTCTACCCCCTCTGGATGGATTAATTGGGAAATAAGTGTTTTTAAACAGCGTTAGGCAGTTGTGTTATCTTCATATCATTAGTTTGTAATTTATAGTTGTTTAGGAGCCTAAAAATAGCACTGCCTTAATTACAGCTCAATTAGAAAAATACTGAATTACTTGGAAATTAGGCTTTAATTAGAAAGCCAGTGTGCAAGCAGATATGAACATGGTTGTTATGACCACCAGGACGTTGTGTATGTGCACATACGATGCTCATGCAATACTCCATTACAAGTGTGTTTAATAGGAGGGACTGTCAGTGTTCTTGGATCACATCTTGACTTTAAAAAAGGCATTTTAATTTGAAAAATGAATCACTACAATGATAATTTGTTTTGAAATCCACCACTATGAGGTTGTTGGTATAAAATGTTGTAGGCGCACACAACAAGAATGAAGAGGATGCCTTCCAACGAATCCCAGACCTTTCTGACTGATGACAACAGCATTCATGGAAACCTTACAGAACTAAATGAAACACATTTGGTGAAACTCCCGTTTCCCCCTTTAAATTATAATTACGGTGGAATTGCTGGACTCTCTTAAAGTTCCAGGGAAACATATACTGTCCCAATACACTAACACATACGTTTACATTGTATTTTTCCCATGCCTTATTATTTTAGATACATTGTTTTCTTTTTTTATTTTAAATACAAGGTTGCAAAGACTAAGGTAATTGTGATGTTGGTAAACAACAAGAAAAGCAGGTTACCTTTTATGTTATTGCACTCAAACCTTAAATATTTTATTAAATGTATAGAAAAGGTATTTTGATCTTTTGAAAGTTTGAAGAGACTATTCAAAAAAATATTTTTTAAAGCTTTGCATGTTCTCCCTGTGCACGCTTGGGCACCCCGGCTTTCTATCACAGTCCAAAGACATGCTTCATTAGTTGATTGATTACTCAATTGTCCCTCGGCTTGACTGTCTATGAGTGTGTAATTGTTCAGTGTGTACTCCGCCTTCGTCCGACAGTAGCCAAGTTTACTGCAGCCCTGTGACCCCGAAAGGGATACGGCAGGTTCAGAAAATGGATGTATTTTTAAAAGCCTATACTCATTTGTTATTTATAATCATTTTTAGGACTCAGGGTCATGGTTGGACCCTGTCCGTCTGTCTCCATCTTCTGGTCATTGCTGCTAATGCTGTCCGCTGACTTTCAGCTTTTTTTCCTGGTTTATTTCCGCAGGTGTTCAGGATGGGGGCCCACCAGCAACTCATCACTCCTCCAGTATTAAAAACCGGTTCCTCAAACCTTCACCATGCCGGTCTGTCCGCTAACATGGGTGTGTATTGGCAAGACCCTAGCGATACAATACGAATCGCAATACACGTTACCCGATGCGATACGTATCACTATATATCTCAACTGTACCAAAAAGATTTTTCACTATTTTTTTTTAAAGAATATGATTTAGAAAAAAAAAAAAACTAAGTCATACTAAGTAGTTCATGTCTCACAACTATATATTTTTTGTGATTTGTTGTACCACAACAAATATATTTGGATACATATTGCAATATATCCCAACAGTACCAATACAATCTTTAACTTTTTTTTTTAAAGTATGATTTAGAAAAAAGCTAAGTCATACTAAGTAGTTCATGCCACGTAACAACAAAACTGTGAGACTGACTGAACCAACAAGACTGAACATTCTTACGTACCTCAAAGGTACAAAGATTTATATAAACGAAGACTACACAGAATCAGTAAGACTGACTATTTTTTACAAAATAGATGAAAGGTTGCCAAATATTTTCAAATTCTTCTTCTTTTTCTTTTAAAATATACGTAATTCTTTCTAAAGGGACACCTAATAACATTTGTTGGAACCATTGGGCTATGGTCGGACTATAATTGTTTTTCCAGTGTCTGGCAATACAGATTTTTGCATGACTCAAGCTGAGATTTATAAATGTTCTTTCCCCTTTGTTATAATTGTGTTTCTTTAGAAATATACCTAATAAAAATAATTTTGGCTCTAGTAAAATCTGCCTTAAAGTAATTTTCTCTATTGTGACTTTCACTTCGTCCCAGAATGTTTGTATATGTTTACACTCCCAAATACAATGAAAGTAAGTTGAAATAAATGTTTTTAATAATAATAATCATAACTGCCAGTACTATACAGAGGATCAATTCAATATTGCAAAGATGAATTCCAGCAATTTCTCCATAAATCATAGTAATAGTAGAAGTTTGTCTGCCAATTTCCATAAAATCAAGGACTACTTGAAGCAGTTTTCATAAACCTTCAGAATAATCACAGTCTCAGAAACATGGTTTAACAATGACAGGGAGTGGACTTTGACATTGAAGGCTATGAAGTCATCTATAAAAGTGGAGAAATAAAAAATGGAGGAGGTGTCGCTCTGTACGTAGACACAAATTTGAATTATAAGATCATAGAACATTTATCTGTCGTGGTGAGCAATGTGTTTGAATGTATTGCAATTGAGATCATAATGGAGAAAAAGAAAAATATAACAGTTAGGACTGTCAGATTTGTCGCGTTAAAAACGCATTAATCTGACGTGCGCTTGACGCCGACAATTTTTTTGACGCATTAATCGCGGACTTTTTCATACGTGCCTTTCCATACCGCGCGCGGGCGTCCCGCCCTCCAACTCACCGGCTGCTCTCACTAGAACACAGGCGGGTCTCCAACTACCGAGCTGCGAGCTAAAACCGGCCGGTGCTAGGACCTGGAGAGCTCCTGCACTCTAACTCGGCTCCGGTTCGCGTCCAGTACCACGTCTGGTGTTACGGGCTCGTGTCCCGAGAGCTGCGGACGTTTTAAATGTTCTGGAGGTTTAAGCGTGATCCAACCCCAGCATAGCGGTCTGTCTGCCAGCATATTCATCCGTGAGCTCCGCT
>NC_050512.1:3327884-3362282 GCF_002922805.2 Oryzias melastigma | reverse complement strand
AAAAATGTAGCTAATTTATTCAATACCTTCTTCGCTAATATTGGACCAAGTCTGGCTAAGGAAATTCCAACATTAAGCAAAGGTCCTCATTTAACAAACAGTAATATTAACACTATTTATCTTGAAGAGGTGGAGGAAGAAGAAGAAGTAATTGAAGTCACTAAGCAGTGTAAGAACAAAACATCTACAGACTCCTATGATATTGACATGATGTTAGTCAAGAAGGTCATTGAAGGAATTTCAAAACCCATGACTCATATATGCAATCTATCATTCCAGAATGGTCAATTTCCTCTGAAAAGGAAAACTGCTAAAATAATCCCACTCTACAAATCTGGAGATAAACATCAGTTCACAAATTACAGGCCTGTCTCCCTCCTCCCTCAGTTTTCAAAGATCCTGGAAAAACTTTTTAAAAATAGACTTTGCAAATTCATCGATAAATATAATTTACTTACAGACAGCCAGTATGGTTTTAGAGCAAACAGATCAACATCACTGGCTTTAATGGAATTAACAGAGGAAGTAACTAATATCACAGAAGAGAACAAATATGTCATGAATGGTGGTGGAGGACCCAAATGCAGGAGACAAGACATGGTGGCAGAAACTCAAAGATTTACTTAAAAACTCAAAACATGACAAAACCAGGAGAAAACAAACCAGTGACAGGACAGGACAGGATAGGACAGGACAGGACAGGTGACCTGACAATGCAGAACTAAAGACCAGACACTTAAATAGGCTGAGGAAAATTAACTAAATGAAGACAGCTGTGGGTGATTTGACCTGAACATGGTGAGACTGACAGGGAAAACAGAACATGATAAAATATGCAATAGGAGTTTTCATAGATTAAAAAAAGCATTTGATACAATAAATCATGACATTCTAATTCATAAAATGGATAAACTGGGAGTGCGAGGACCAGCTTTAGACTGGGTGAAAAGCTATTTACAAGACAGGCAACAATTTGTGAAAATGGGAGACCATAACTCAACAGTTCTGGACATTGTGTTTGGTGTCCCTCAAGGCTCAGTGCTTGGGCCAGTTTTACTTAATCTTTACATCAATGATATAGATAAGACATCAGACGAAATGAAATTCATATTATTTCCAGATGATACCAACATCCTAATTTCTGAGATATTCAGGAACTCCTCGCCAAAGTGACCAGAGGAATGTATAATCTAAAGGACTGGTTTGATAGAAACAAGCTATTCCTTAATTTGGACAAAATTAAAATCATGTTTTTTGGTAAAAATAATACAAAAGAGCAAATTAAAATAAGAATAGCAGGAGTAACATTAGAAACAGTGAATCATATCAAATTCTTGGGCGTGACAATAGACGACAAGATTTCCTGGAAACAGCATATTAGTTCTGTACAAACAAAAATATCAAGAAGTATTTCAGTCATGGCCAAAGTGAAACATATTATAAATCTCAGATCACGCCAGATACTATATAATTCTGTGATTCCGTACTTAACCTACTGTTCAAAAGTTTGGGGAAGTACATACAAAACCACTTTAAAACCACTGCGTTTGTTACAAAAAGAGCAGCAAGAATAATTCATAATGTGAGTTATCGCCATCACACTAATCAATTATTTCTTAAATCAAAGATACTAAAACTTTTTGATTTAATAGAACATAGAATACTTCAGCTGATGTACAAAGCAAGACATAATTTACTCCCAGTACATCTAAAATCAATGTTTTCTGACAGATTGGGTGGTTATAGTTTAAGAAAAGAAAATAATTTCAGAGTACTAAAAGCACACACAACAAAAAAGAGCTTTTGTATAACAATAAATGGAGTGAAGCTATGGAACAGTCTGAATGATGATCTACGAATGAGCAAGAGCATAAACCACTTTAAACAAAAACATAGGATAATAGTCTTCAGTAAAAATAGAAAGGAAGAAGGGTGACAAATCTCATTTAGTGATACAGGCTGTTGTCTGTGAAGGTGATAGTTTATTTAAGTTACTAGTTTGAGTGTAAGTTACTAGGGCTGGGGGCGTGTCTGGATGACAGCCACTTCCGCTGTGTTCCTGTGTCTCTGTGACTGAGTTTGAAGGCTGTCCCGAATCAACCCAAGAGGGGGGAAAAATAGGGGACCTCTTTTTTATTTTTGTCTAGATGAAAATACGTAAAACATCACAGTTCAGGAGAGCCGCGCAGGCTGACCCCACTCTCCGTAGAGGCTGTCTGTCTGCCGGCGTATTGAGCTCGCAAGCTCCACTGAAGTCCGGGAAGTTGGCTGCAGCCAGAGAACCACCGCGCTGTGACAGGACAAAAACGCTTGTATTGGATTAGTATTTTACTCACTGGTCACTGAAAACATCACGTGCCCAAAGCTGAGTTCCTGATTGGCTGATGTGAAGCAGCGACCTGTCAGACTTCTGTGATCTGCTGTGAAATACATTCAGACATTCGAGCGCTGGGTGTGCTTGCCCAGTCAGAGGTCTTATGTGAGCCCTCCCACTATCACAGGAAAGCCAGAATGATTGGCTGGAACTCCAAAGTACTGAACGGAATAGAAGTGATTGACATGTCCTAAGAGAAATAGACCTTCAATGAAACTAAGCACTGAAATGCAGCACCGTTTGCAGCAGTTTCTTTTGGTTTCGGTACAACCGCATAAATCATACCTGTTCCTACTTGAAATCAAATTTCGTTACATCACACATCAATGCAAAGGTGGGGTCATCTGGACCCCATAAGATAACACAAGGGTTAAAAGTGTATCCAAACAGAAAAAGTCTGTTGGTCTGGACAAAGTTCACTTCATTTGGTCTGGATTGAGTTCTGAACTTCGGGTTTTGGTCTGCATTCAGACTGGTATCAAACTGAAAATTCATTTTCTAACCAAAGCTTCTAATTAAAACATGTGACTAATAATCTCTTCATTCATTGGCCAGGAAATACAAGTGCATGGCAAAGCAGTAAGAGAAAGAATAATGTCCTAAGTTTGGAATCCTTGTTGGGATAGTTCACTTATTCAAACTTTATATTTCACTAACCAATTTTGAATGTCTGTTTTATGTGCGGTACAACATTTTTTGTGCTACTTTGGAGGGATGATAAGAAGCTATAAGTCTTTCTGACATAGAGATTGTTGGGAAAACCGTCTTAGAAGCAATGTGTGTCACATTAAAAGTTGTTCTATTGAGCCTGCATATATGTGACCACATTTCAATGAGTTTGCTGTGTCTCATCATTAATCCACTGTTTACATCCCATAATGCCGGGCTATGGTGGCTGTTTTGGTCCAGTTGTTCTGCTCCGAGGACGAGGGCTATTCAGAGTGAGGAAACTCAGAGTGAACTGGAGCCCAGTCTGATTGGAAAGGAACCAAGACCACCTTGAAAAATGAGTCAGACAGCGGTTCCTAGTCCAGGGTCCAATCACGAGTGTCTTCCCACTCTAGAAGTGAGGACTACAGCCCCCTTGCTCGAATCCCAGCAATTTCTGATTAACAGGTATATTTTGTGTTACCATCTACAGAGTCAAAGCCTGTTAGATGGAGCGGCTCGTGGGTTGAGTTCAGAAAATAGAGCTGCACTGATTTCAAGGAAGAGTGGGTGCATGCTGCTCAACTCTCCCGTGTGAGTAAGAGCTCAGAGTGCACAATAGAGAAAATGTTCTGACAAGATAATTTTCTTCAAAGCTGAAGATAGATGATAAGAAAGTGCAAAGCCACTACCAATCTGCTGGCTTATGTGGCCTTTATGGCTGCACATCCATTCACACAAAATCATTCTCATGCTGCAGCTCATACATACAAGAACAAAGACAATAACACAAAGAAAATGCCATTATTGTGCAAAAGAGAACACAGACCCACTTCCTAAGTGTCTTTGAGATGACTCTGTCACTCCACACTCAAACCTTTGGGAGCGTGAACGATGATTATGATCAGCAGATTATCACTTTGAGAAGGGACACTCACAGTTGAGTGGATTTATTTGGGAGCCCTCGCCTCTAATGCCTTTACGTTACCAAATCCATGCACAGCAATCTCATGGCAAACGAGTCTGCTCTCAAACACTGGAAATCTTTGTAGATACTTTGGAGAATTTCTGCTGTTTGTGTTGACAGTCATGCTTCGTAATATTAGAGACGTGACCTTCTAAACTAAAAGAATAAAGGACTAAGATAATTACATTTATGGATTGTAGTTTCTATAAATATCTGCAAATAAATAATAGAAAAATAGGTTTTCTTTCAGAGAGATTTTTATTTCTGTTAGCTGAGGTTCCAAAAGGCAAAAACATAGACGTTCTAAATGTACAACATTGAGTGTAAATTTCATATATATATACATATATATAATGTATTCTGTTCCAACAAATAAACAACTAAGCAAACAAAAGTGAATGACACATCTAGATCAGACGCTGAACTCCTGCAGTGAGGGATCTGTGCGTCTGGAGTGAGAAAGCTCAGCTGTGATTCTGGCTGCCAGGAAGTCACACAGCCCCTGAAGAGATGGAGCTCCAGCAGATCCCATTCTCTGCAGACTGCTGCAACTTGGCCTCTCTCTGCTCACGGGTGCTCCAAGCCAGACTGGATAAAGATAAAGATGTTATGATGGATTTAATGGTGGCTATGTTAAAGTTCTTTATTATCTCCCCATGGGCGATAACACTTTTTCAACCACTCCTGCAAGGACAGGCTCTTGCTGAGTGTACGTGGTGAGGGAGTCCATGTTTTCATTGTTCTTGACTGTTTCTCTCATTTCTATTATCTTTGATCCGACTGGTTCCAGCAGATTGTGGCCCAGTCAGTGTCTGTTTTTTTCCTTTTAATTCACTTATAGGGAGGGTTCTCCCCACAGTTGTCCAACTGCATCCTCAGCGGGGGAATGACATCCAAAACTCTGCCAAGTACCATCACTTTTATTGCTATTATTAGAAATTCAGAGGGGTCATTTGGCCTAATTGATTGATCTGAAGGTAAATAACTGAATACTTTGAGGGCCTAATGTTTCTATAATTATTGGGTCAACATCATGGATAAATAGTTTGATAATCTTAAACTTATGGAGTCATTTTGTGCAACTGTTGGTGCAAAGAGAAAATATTTTTTCATGATGGATGTAAACCCTTTTGAGAATGACATGCAGGCTGTCCAAGAGGTGGAAGCCAATAACTATAACACATTAGTTGAAGTGTGTCTACACATAGAGAAGCGTAAACACACTTCTATGAGTCCAGACATGTTGAAAAACAGCAAGAAGATCCTCAACTACCTGTAACCATTTAAACAAGCTGAAGGTTTGGCGCATTTCAAAATGGAGCCTCTTCATTTACAGAAGTGCTGGGTTACTGATTCCTTCACTCTACATGTGACTGATCAATTAAATCTTCTCTCTGAACCAATAGAAAAAGTGGTCACTTTCTTCACAGCCAATCTCGTTTGTTTATCCACATTCCAGACGTGTCCATCAGTTACTATACTGTTTCTTGACATGTGCACCTCCTCCTCCACCTGCTTGTGTTTCTGATCCCAAGTTTCCTGATGTGGCCTCAAGTTCTTTGCCTTCTTTTTCTGTCCGGCCCAGCAGCCATTAGGACTGGTCTGGACACATCTCTAATGCTCACCACAGCCAACGTCAACCCAGTCTCGAGGGTAGTCACTTCTGGGAATTTGCCACCGTTGTTGATGCCCAGACTGGTCTTTCCTCTTCAGCTGTGATCTCAGACACTCTAAACCCCCTGCTTCCAGTGAGCCTTTGGCCTGTGGACAAAACCGTACGATGAAATCCTGCTGCAGAGCTCCACCCAGAAAGCACACAGCTTCCCTCTTCACCACCTTTAACTCTCACATTCTCTGAATGCTCTCTACTCTTTCCACGTGTTACACTGAAGTCCCACTCCAACTATATTTTATTTCTATTGTAAAATTCTTTCCAGTGGTCTTTTAACTATGATTATCATATATTTTTTTAGCCAAAATCAAAAAGCCTGCCATTGTTTAAGACACATTTTCTGCAGAGCAGCAGGAATTCTGTTGGCACAGAAGTTAGCCTCTGGCTAATTTCCCATCAGCCCTTCGTTTACACTTTCTCCATCTTGCTAATCGCACTTCACAAGCCTTAGCTAACATTAGCGTAGCATTAAAACAGGTAAGAAATATCGGAGCTATGCAGCCGTACAGTTTGAGCCAGACTCCAATGAAGCTGCTCTTGGATCGAGGTGTCTGCAAGTGGATGCATCAGAATGGAGCGAAGCAGGGAGTATGTGGCTGGCTGTTGTAGGTCACATCCACAAGCTTTTTACAATGACACATTTTTTGTCTTCTCTATTTTTACAACTATTTTAATAAAGAAATTCTCAGAAATCTCATATCTTAAGCTTAATTTTCTTTATATGTGTCATCCATCATCAGAAAAATGCCACTGGAATGTTAAAAATACCAAAACCAAATTTTTTATCAGAGTGGGTCTTTAAACATTTTGTGATTCTTTCTGGGATGTGTTTTAAATGAACTAATTATTTACTCACAGACCAGCAGCCTATTTGACTGGCTTTTGCTGTTATCTCATCTCACCTCTCACTGATTGGCCTGTCAATCTTCAAAACTCAGCTACAGTTTTGTGATTTGGTTGGTATTTGCCAGTAAACAGGAAGCTTGTAGCACACTCAAAAACTGGCGAGATCACCTTTGTTTCTATTTTTGTATTACTTTACAGTGTTGCCTGGTTGTATTGTGGTTCACCTATTTTGGTTTCTATTTTGTTTGTTTTTTTCAGTGCATCAGGCTCCGCGTCCTGATTGGCTGTTGACCTCATCAATCACTGTTTTGTGTAGCATATCTGCTGTACAGAATGAGCCCAGCTTGCCACATTTACATAAACTTTTGATCACAAGCAGATTTTTGTTTTCATTTACGGAAAATACTGGAATTATATTTATACAAAGGTTTGAACTTTTAAACAAGAGAAAAAGTGTTAAAATTGATAATATTTGTATAGGAAAGTGCATCAAGTGTGTAGTGAAATGGGTTTACAGCCTTAAAACATCTGTAATCCTACTTGCAAATTTACCTATCGCAGGTTATTTTTATAATAAACCAGGGAACACTGTAGTGGAATATTGGCAGACTATAATGATTTATTCATGCCTAGTATCAAAAAGTAGTTAAAATTCAAATTTGTTCGATTAAAGTTTTTAGGCTTCACCACCAGAGGGGAAAGAAATACAGATAAAACAGGGAAAAACTGTCAGGAAGTGTGCGGCCTGAAAACATTCTGTAAAACAGACTCTATATGAAATTGTATTTCTTTGATAAACGAGCACCAACAAGCATAAACTTTTAGCTGGAACCAAGCACTCTCTATCCTTACAAAGACAATAAAATATCAGAGTCACACAAGTAACTTCATAACATCCATAACCCTGTTGATACTTTGGTTTTTCTTCACATATAATAAAGGACAAAGATAAGAGCTGCCAGGAAGGAGACCTAGATGAAGTTAAAAGAGGAGGTTGATAGATGAGGTGAAGGAGGACATGAGACTAGTCATGGAAGTACACAGGATCTGGTTTGATGGAGGTTGTTGAATCTCCATAATGACCCCTAGGAAGGGCAGTCAAAGGACACTGAAGAAGAATGAGAACACGACAGATACAGATGAAGGTTTACTTTTTTAAAAACTCCTGTGAATACGTTGCATGAAGCTCAGCTCTCCTGGTGACAGGATTACCCACAATTCTTTTGACTGCAGTATTATCGGAACGCTGGAAAAGTCAGGAGTGTCTATGTGGCTTTAAAAAGATAGTTGAAAAATTTTGTGAGATAGACATTTGACACACTCAATGCATTTACAAAAAACCTGAATCACTGAATCATTCGTTCATTAGTTTTTCAAACTAAAAAGCAAATAAAAAAGTGAACAGTTTGTTCAAAAATCAATTTCTAAACCAACATGGAATAATGGATAATGGGTCATTTTTTATTTTTCCTTTTTTCTTTCCTTTCATCAATAAATCAAAAATAGAGTAAATGGATAACAAGCGTTCAATTTCAACCCATATATTATTCATTCTTTTTTTTTTCCATTTTCGATTTGAAATTGAAAAACAAATTAAAAAATGATACACGGATTACACGGATGCATGGATCAATCTCCTGGTGTCAATGTAATGTATATCTGTGTGTCATCTGCAAAGTAATAGTGATAAATGCTGTTGTTCTTCATAACCCAGGCCAGTGGGAGCGTGTAAATGTGAAATAAAAGTGGTCCCAGAATAGAGCCTTGGGGAACTCCACATGTAATTTCACTTGGCTGATGTGAAGCTTCAATTCGACACAAAATACTTCTAGTTTTCTAAGTATTATTTAACCATTTTAGTACTGGTTCTGTGAGACTCACCCTGCTTTCCAGTCATGTGAGTAATATAGCGTGGTCAACTTAACCTTGGGGTAAACCAAATTCAACAATGAGATCCAATAACTGTCATATTTCCACTGTTTGTATTCAAACAAAAAGACTTTCAATTGTCTTCATTAAAAATGGAAGGTTTGATATTGGTCAGTAGTTGCTCATTTGTGTCTTGGCCGTCTCTTTTTAGGAGGGGCGATTACAGCTGCTTTCAGTGCTTCTGGGAAAACACTACATTCTGACAGAAAGCAGTTTTAACAGCAATTTCAACAGTAAAACCCACACATGTGGGGAAGAAAAAGAATACCAAATTAGTGTTAGATTTTTAAAGAAAGGAAGGAAATGCAAGCTGGTTTCATAACTACTTCAGTGCAAAATAGTAACACATACCTTTAGATTTTAAAGTAAAAATGAATCAAAGCGTTTCTTAAAAGAACGTTTGGCACTGCACAGAACGTCAGCAGAATACCTTTCCTGCTGCATGTACGGTTCAACCTACATCTCTTTTGTTAAGACTTGAAATGTGTTGCTTTCTTTTCACAGTGACGTTCGGTTCCCCCACACTCCTTAATTTGATGTCATGTTGCTCCATTGTGTGAAGACTGTGGGCTGGGAGCGTCACTTCCTGAAAAACAGATGTTATCTGGATGGCAGGACATGGTTTTATCCTTTCAAAAAACAGTATATATTTAAAGAAACATCATAAAAGTCCAAGCTGTTCCCACTGTTGGCATTGATGGTCCCCCATGTTGTCATCGCTGTTTTCCTAGAATGGTGCAGTGATGACAAAATGTCCATCTTCTTTTTTTGCTGCTTTGTCCTGTTCTCTGCTGTCATCAGGAACCAGGTGGCACAGGGATGTGAAGATCACAAAGGGTAGATCTCTTCTTTTTCTCTTCTCTCCTAAAAAAAAGAAGAAAAGGAAAAAAAACACATATATACTTCACTCAGGCCTTTAACATGCTGTCTTTGGTAGATTGTATCAATGATTTACTATTATCCATAAAGTTTAGTTTCCTCGACTTGTACAATATCTCCATTTTAGGATGCAGTTGACACACTTAAAATATTACTTTAAGAAGGCTGTATTTATCAAATGGTACACAAGCACATTCTATAGATCTAAGTTTAACTTCAGTTGAACAGCAATAATCAGTGTCACCACAGAAATGAGAAACCCATTAAAACCCTCTTTAAAGTACTTATATTTACACCAGCTGACAATATTTAGCCTATTTAGTCAAATTCTCTACATATAATCAATAGTTTACATTGAACAGGGTTCAGTCCACATTTGTATCCACTAAGTGGTCACCCACATTCCTGCAATTGAATGGCTGAGGTTTGTGTTAGTACATCCTCTTGTGTAATGGCTGTTTTGTTTCTCCAATGAACAGCTCCGACCGTTCCTCACTGCTCTGAACTGCAAAGATAACATGACTTCTATTTTTCTTTGGCTATGGGGTCTTTGAGGTAAACCAGTTTGTGTCTTGTGGTGCATTCACACCGAATGCGGCCAGCGCGGCGGAGGCGTCAAGTTTAAATATTGAGTCCATGGGAAAGACGTGATCTGGCACGGTGTAATGACTGTGCCAGAGCTTGACGCGCTGCGTCTGTTGTGTCTTTGAATAAGTAGTGGAAACACTACAGTACAAACACATCATCTCAGGAAGCTAAAATATTTTGTCATTTCAAATATGCAAACTGATATGAAAGGTTGTTTTTTATTGTTCTTTCTTAAGCTTAAACTGTGTGAAGGAAAACTTCCCAGCAACAGTTACTATGCCTACAAGACTGCCAGATATTCGTCAGCGGAGCAGACTCACCAGCAGAAGTTCAGGAAGATTCCGCATAGAGATCAGATCTGGGAGAGAGTGCATGATGGATGCACCTGAATCATTGAAATCATTGACTGAGTGATGAAAGAAATTGTTTGATCCATGTTGAAAGAAGAAGCAGAAAGAGACCTGCACTGAACACCCAGTCAGGCCAGACGTTTCAGGGCAGAGATAAGAGCAGATCAAGGTGTGCTGTCTACATGCTTGCATCATGTTCGAGGCAACTACATTTAAATCTAGTCTCACAGTTTACTTGTGTGCACAGTGGATTTGTGTTGCAAACTAGCAAAGTAGGAGAGGAGGGTGAACCATATGCCAGACCATATGTGTCTGCAGGGTTTCTGCTGTCTGCCTAAGGAAAAGTAAACATGTCTGAAACACACAAACACACTCACACTTACAGCAAGCCAAGATCCCTCCGTTGATGAGACAATTTGATGAATCCTCTCTTGCCAGAGAGGTCAGGAGGGGAGAAATAGCCAAAGGCTAACAATGTACTGTCTTCCAATTACAAGAAGGCCTTGCATCAATGTGCGTTTCACAACAACAGACATTCACACGATCAACACACACACAAAAACCAAAAATACTCCCAATCATTTGCATTTTTAAATCAATGCAACACAAATGACTGCAGCAGGAGAACAACCGAATCACCAAATTATATTGAAAAAGAGTTAAAATAATGAAACAAACAACGCATTCTTAATTGATCTTATACAAGTATGTTGGATTGTTTTTCGTCTTTTCTTATTGTGCTTTGAAGGTCAGGAACGACTGCTCCATCATTTCCTTGAAGGAGTTGTTGTCAGTTGTTTTTGCTGAAAAAAATGTTTGGCTTGTTTCTAATAAATATGTCAAGAGGCTAAAGTTTTTCCCAGTTACTTTCTCTTTTCATCTAAGTTTGTTGCTAAAAACTAGCTTAAAAAAAGAGTAAACATTCAAATAATACATTTTTCCACAGATACCTTGAGTGGTCCAAATTCTTTTTGGCAAAAAATGAATTTTTATATCACCAGAGTTCTGGTACACACCTCTTGGCTGCACTGCCCTTTTCTCAGGAAATTAAAAGCTACTAATACCATTAGAGATGTAATTAAAATATTTGGTGATTTGTCACCTTACATCTGCAGTTTTGAATGGTTTGTGCTGGTATAAATAATTATTCAAAGAATGTTTTCGGGTTTGGGTTTGTACACACCACGATGCTTCTTTGATAAAATACAGCTCTTGCAACAAACACTCCAGCATGTGTCCCCAAAATTAACGATAGCTTTATCACCTTAGCTCTTATCACCAGAGTCCCATGTGTGACAAAGATCTAACACCACTTAGAAAAGATATTGTTTTAACTGAAAAACGATTTTGTAATGTTTAGGGCTGATAAAAGGTCTTTTAAAGTCAGTAAATACTTGTTTCTTCTGGATTTAAAATTATTTTAAGCTAACTGCACCTTAGCGACAAATCCTCAGGCGAAAGAAGAAAAAGTAATCCTATTTTTTGTTTAAAAAGTATATTCTATCATGGCTATCTTCTAATCTAACCAATAGAACTTTTGCCATGTTCACTAATGGTGAACCCAATGGTGTACCACAAGGCTCAATGCTAGGCCCAATTGGGTTCCTGCTTCACATCTACACCCTTGGCCACATTATAAATAGTTAAAAAATGTTCATACCATTTATATGCAGATTATATTGAGCTTTGCTGCTCCTTTACTAAGATATACACAATTCAACAACCTTTGAACTGTGTCTCTTTGATTTATTTTATTTCAGGCAACAAAAAACAAGTATAATGCATGTGAAAAAAAATCATTCTCAAAATCATTATCAGGATAACTAGGAATGAATGACACGCTAGCGGTCTACACCACTCATGCACCGGGAAAACAAACCACAGTGGGAGCGAGGCTTAACTGAGTGGAAACACTCGCCAGAGTTAACTAGTCCATACTGTACCACTCCTCCAGTACCGGACCGCTTAGTGGAAAGAGGCTTTAGAGGTACCTGTGGACTGATGGAGGGTGTGCTCCCCCATCTCACCCATAACACCTCATGTAATATGTCTTTGTATGTATTGTGCTTCTGTGTTTTAAATTGAGTAACTTTTTTGCTTGTATCCAGACACTGTGTGCAGTATGGAGATTTGACTTTTATTTTTACCACCAATGACCTTGCCCCCTCTCTTGTGGCCCTTCTACACACATGGTAAGTACGTAGCTCCTGTTGTGGGCTGCTTCTGCAGTCAACCTTGAACTGTTTGTGTGTACTACTCTGTCTGTCTTGTTGTACTGGAAAATAACAGTGAATTTCCCTCAGGATTAATAAAGTATGGTAATTTGACACAAACAGGTTGAATAAAACAAAAACTTGATTATTGAGATTTAGCCAAAACTGAGAATGCTATTTAACCAAGTGACATACAAAAAAGCAACTAGGGCATTTAGCATGGCATAAGGACTGTCTGAGTAAATTCTGATGATAATTGAGGGATTTATAAATCTCTGTACAGCTTGGTTAAGGTAATTAGGCTTAAAAGGCCATTAGCTGTGAACCCCCAAATGTACAGCCCTGACTTTAGTGCGACATGAATAAGCTGGCATCAAGTTTGGGTTGCAGAGTGTTTTGTCAAATCCAAAAACGGCTTTAATCCCTCATTTCTGAACAGCAAAAAGCTTTGCAGAAAATCCAGTAAAATGTATATTTTAACAAAAACATTTCTGAGAAGGATGGATTATTTCAAGAATAAAACTCATTACATCCTCTGGCAATCACTGATGACTTTATTAAATATTTTTGATACATTAGGCAAGACCTTTCACGCTGCTGCCTGAAGGTGCATTCACATGGAACGCGATTTTCATGCCCCGCCCCTCTTTCGTCACACAACAACTTTGCTGTTTGTCGCCTGTAAAAAAATGTGTTTCTGAGCTTGACACTTGGGAAGTACTATGTTTTAGGATGATCACTATAAGGAACGGTGTCTCTGGATATCATGTATGGAAGACACAGATGATGTTAAGAAATAGGGTTTAGTGTATTACTTAATGAGTTCAACATAAACATTGGTAATTCTCCATGTATGGATTTATATAATTATTTAGGATTTCCCGGTACAGGGAGCTGTGTCTGCATGACAGCTGCTTCCATGGTGTTTCTGTGTCTCTGTGGCTGAGCTTGAAAGCTCTCTGTCTCATTATAACTCTCTGACTTTTATTTTGACAGCACCACATTGAGGAAACGAGAGGGGAGTCATCAGCCTCTCCCTCCTTCTCAATCAAGGTGCAGGAAGAAATCAAACACAACAGCACAAAATAAACAAATGCAAACATTGTTAAACTGCCAGACGACAAAACACATAAATGAAAACACAAACTTAAACCCAATTACAACTAGACAGGAAAAAGAAATGGTAACCCGTAATTCCCTGTGGTGCCAGACCCGACAGCAGACCCAACGTGCCTGTGACCAACACCATCGTCGTTCTAGACAATCTCTTCGCCTTTTCTATCATAGCGGACGGGTTCAAATAAGACCGGTGACGGGGTGAACACAAGCACGTACAGCGCTCGAATGTCTGGCTGTATTTCATCACAGAAGTTGGTGCGTCACATCACATCAATAAAAAAACAAAGGTCTCCTGCTTTTCCTGTCTCTCGGGTCAATGTGGAACAGCCTTTAAACTCAGTCACAGAGAGACAGAAACAGCGGAAGAGGCTGTCATCCAGTCACGCCCCCCCGAGTTTGAGTAAAACTCCGGTAACTCCTCAGATTAACTCAGGATCACATGTTTGATAGGGCGCGAACAGCGAATTTGCCGCGCAGTGAAAGAGGGGCGGGCCACCGGTTTGCAGCTCGGAGGTTGGGGAACCCTGATTTAATCGGAACAGTCAGCATGTCAAAAAATGACACTCAAAATATCAATTTTTTTGACTCGGAGGTTTTAACCATGCGCCATTATGTGACTTGGGAATGAAAATGTGTTGATTTGGGAAGATGTAGGCATTTTTTTTATTACTGAAGTACCGAAATTGGCATCTATTAGGAACTGAAACCAAAAAAAAAGCTTTGGCACTGGAACCACAAAAAACACAGTCGGTGCCCAAACCTAGCTCCGCCGCAGGAGTGAAAACCAGGGATCTGTCCAGAGCAAAAACATTTATTTATGCATTTATTTATTTTTATTTAGTAGTTTATTTGACAGGGACAAAGTGCAAAAACATTAAATAAGCTTCACAACAGATTATAGCCGAAGCTAGTTTCCATTTTTTGTCTACAAGCAAGTAAAAATCAATACAATACTTCAAGTTTCTCAGCCACTTGAGTCATGTTTTCACCATGTGTAGAAATGACTGTATCATCAGCATATTTTTGAACAGAGACATTGGAACAAAGTGAAGGAAAATCATTTATCTGAAGGGAAATTAGCAGAGGTCCTAGAATAGATCTTTGCAGAACACCGATGTACAAATGGAGATAATCATTCAATTTGACTGACTGTACTCTATCAGACATGTTACATGAGTAACAAGAGACCTCACCTGTGGCATTCCGTTTGGTTCAGTATAAAAATTACTAATCTTATTTATAAGGTTTTTTTTTATCATTTAAAATAAAGGCAATGTTATTTGCCAAAAATCTTTTTTTCTCTATCAGCTGCTCTCTTGTCTGCCTACATCTAACATTGACTTTTCATCCTCTTTGCTCACACCAACCTTTCTCGTGTTCAACTTGACTACATCCATGAACTTCCTCTTTGGTTTTTGTTTGCCGCCTTTCCTGGCAGCTCCATGAAAACCAACACAATCAATGTCCCTCCACTCAACATGTTCAAACTACAAATATTATACAAATATACAAAACATCCATCCTCACTTATTTATTTGTATTAATATTTTGTTTTTTTAACAAATTATTTTCTCCTAAAGTGTTTTTTGTCTTTAACATTGAACAATGCCAATCCAGCGTGTACATATCAGCACTTAACAAGCCCTAATGAGCCTCAAGATCCTTAATGATCACATAAACTTTTGATGAGATGCTGATTGTCAAGATGCTAAACCCATGCGAATGAAAGTTTACCACTTGTCTTTGAGGGAGTTTGTGAAACAGATGGTGTGGATTCGGGGTAGAATCAGTTTTTATTTTTTTTAATTGGTATATTCAACATTCTGAGTATACGTGTGCCGGTCTCTTAGCCTTCACTGCAGACTTACAGGAAAAACCTTTTTCACGAGAGACATTGAATGTTAATGTCTCGTAAATCTTTAAAAGTGATGTCATTTAGTCATTCACACATTTCCATTAATTTTCAATATGGATTCATGGAGACATGTGTAAAAGTGAGTTTAAAATGTTCCATTTACAAGAGAGGCTGGACTGCAACTTAAGTTTGTCCATCTTTAATCATGATCCACTGAATTCTTTACAGGGTCAAAGGGTTTCTGGAGCCCAACCGAGCTACAACAAGGAGAGGGGGAGGATGCACTCTGAACAGGACACCAGTTCACCGCAGGGCCAAATTCATACACAGAAAACCATGAGCACTCCAGGAAAGTTTAGAGCAGGGATAGGCAACTCTGGGCCTTGACAGCTGCATTCCTGCATGTTTTTTAACATACCCTGCTCTGGCATGTTCTACTTGGCTGGACAGACCAGAACCAGGTAATTACTCATGAGTTGGATTTCTAGAAATCATGCAGACACTGTGGCCCTTGAGACCTGGACCAGGTCTAGTTCATCTTCAGATGCATCTTGCTGTCTCAAAGTAATAATCAAAGGCACTTGAAGGTCAACATATGAATTACATTAATACATTTAATTGCCTACATTATGACACAATGTTCAATCGATCTTCTGTCACCAGTCATGGAACACATCCCCCCCACCCTTTACTGTTTTCAGCTCCTCCTGGGTAATGATGGGCTTTCCCAGCCAGGTCACTCCATTCCTCCAATGTGTCCTGATTCTGAATCACTTCCAGTGGACCTGCCCAAACTGCAAATGAGTCCAAGCAGAGCAGCAGAGACAATAACTTCTCCCTCTGAAGGAAATTGATATCCACTACCTCATTGCTTCAGTCATTACTCATGCTTCACAGCCATAAATGAAGGCTGGAATGTACTGTAAGGAAGCCGGTTAATTGACAGCTTTGTTTCTCACCTCTGATTTAACAAGTCCTTTTGCAGACATGACCCCAATGCGCCTTTTCATCTCCATTAATGCTCTATCTAAAAAGGCTAACTTTCCTGAATTCCTGCACTATACCTTATTATCAATCCGAACATAAGAATCCAGTCTTTCCCATATGGGACTTTCCCTTCTCTAAAATTGTTAATCTCATTTCACTCCTATTTAAAACTCTTTAGTGCCTACAGAATGTTTTCACTAAAACCATTTATTTGCAAGAAACTTATCTTTAAGGATGTTCATGAAAATTTAAGTCTTGTCCTGTTGGCGCAATCCTAATTTAGAGTAATGTTACAAAATAGCAGGAAATTACTGTATCCTTGACAATTATTTCCATGGAGGTGTGTAGCACGCACTTAAATCTAACCATATTTCAGCCTCTTCTGTCCACAAAACAAGGCCATTAGTCCAATGTCTCTTTCTTTGATGTCACTCTGATTCTCGTCTGCATTGTACATGCTCCCTTATTATCTTTGTCAGCCATCGAAATCCACCAATTTGTTGCCACATTTTTCTTATGGTCTGACAGAGATAACAAGCCTAATTGATGAAGTGGGTGGAGAAAGGGGCACTTTCCATTTTTCTTTGTGACAAGATAATTTGCTGTACAAATACTTTACGAAAGGATGGAAGAGGTAATGTAAACACTGAAAAGGTGGCAAAAAATAAAATCCTGTTGAGTTGACTTTATTAAGCTTATTTGCTGGACCAGTCTGTGAAAAAAATAGTAAATTATGAACAAAAAATGAAATGACATTCATGGAATGAATATTAAAAGGAAGAAATCTCTAATTACCATAATAAAAAAAATGACTTTCAACACAAACAATTACAGAATCAAACCTTGCAGCTTATCCTAAAAAAAATACCCAGATCTCTCCTTGTAATAGCTGAAAAACAAAGGGGAAAGGGCAGGTATAGTTGAAACATGCTCTTATAACATTTATAACATTATTTTCCTTTCACATTATGCTTGTATAAATTAAATTAAATCCTGAAAAACTATGGCAAACATTCCTAAAACATCAAATACCAGCTGTGACACATTCTTTCCTAGTCCCAAGGAAACAAATGAAAGCTGAGAGGGCAGTTCCTGTAGTAACTACAAGAAAACAGGAGGAAAACTGAGGGACTCAGAATGTAATAAACCTCAAAATGAAGTCTATTTAAATGAAATAATAACATTGGGCATTATTTGAGTTATTTTTTGAGTCAGATCTATTTTATGTTTGACCCAGAAGAGTCTGTCACAGTATGACTGTTGTGTGTCTTTGGCCCTAAGATATTGAAGTTGACCACTGCCTATTTCACTCTTCATCACGCCGGACCGCTGCCTCTGGTGAAGTATGAGTAGCTATACATTATTTGGAAAACAGTAATAATCAGATCATTATTTTGAGCCTTGTTATTTCTTTTAATGTTTTTAAATAAACGTAATAAGCAATATTGAGAGGAACACAGCGCTCTGTTTTTTGTTTTTTTTTACGAGTTGCAAACAAGGTTGGGTGTTATGCTAATGTGGCTCACATGTAGTGGTGTCGAACCGTGATGTTTACCCCTCGCTTACACCGCTAGCGTCAAGGTTCCGTTGCGTCGCGGGAGTGGACTAGCTACAGCCGATGGCTTACATTGGCTGCTGCTCCAGCCACAGCCTGTGAAAGCTCAGCCCAGACAGAGTAGTGCTGGATCTCTATGATCAGCTTCTCATCGTCCATGGTTATGACTGACAACGCTGTGCTGCAACACACTTTGAGTAACACGAAAATTACGTAATGTTTACGACACGCTGAAACCGGCGAATTCAGCGGAAAGTTCGTTTTATTTTGAAAATATACCGGATCCACTTTAAATTCGCTCGTATGGTTTCCGGTTTAAGACGTGAATATCCCCAACTTCACAGAAAGTGATGACGATCAGCTGCAGCGTCTGTCAAAATTTGAACCAAACAAAAAGGATTCGCAGCGACGCAGAGGTCAGTCCGCAGACGCAGGACGTGAACGCCTGCAGTGGATGTTTCTCTCGCACTTTTAATGTTACGAAAAGACTACGGCGCACGCAACGGAGCCTTGACGCTGGCAGTGTAAGCGAGGGGTAAGTTATATTAACAAGACTCCATTAACTTTTTTTTAACTGTATCAGTCTGTTTTTTATGTTAAAAGGTGGAGAGGAATTGTGAATACGCAAACATAGCTAACGCTAACGCTTCTAATACGGCTAACTATCCTACTTTGTCTAAAGCTTCCACCATGGCTAACATGTCTACCGTGGCTAATTCTCCTACCAAGGCTAACGCTTTCACCGTGGCTAATGCTCCTACTGTGGTTAACGCTTCTAACATGGCTAACGCTCCTAATGTGCCTAACTCTTCTACCATAACGTTTCTGCAGTGGCTAATACTTCTACTGTGGCTAACGTTTCTACCATGGCTAACGCTTCTACCATAGCTTACATTTCTTTCGTGACTAGTGCTTTTGCCGTAGCTAACACTTATACTGTGGCTAACGCTTCTAATGTGCCTAATGCTTCTAATGTGGAGGGCTAGCGCTTTTAACGGGGCTAACTCTTCTACCCTGGCTAATGTTTCAACTCTTATACTGTTGGGGTGTTTCATAGTTCTACTTAAGTTAGAAAGTTCTATATAAGTCATAAATTATTTAAAAAAATATCCTATTAGGACATGAAAAATGCCATAGGCTTATTCCAACTGGAGCACAGACAAGCTGCTGTCTATTTTATTCTATTTTCAATGACTCATAACTCCTGTCAGTGTGAGTTAAAGTGAACATTTCCTTTATTAAATGTTTGATGCATTTGTCATATCAGGATTACGGTCAACACCTTTGACTTTTTACTTAACTGAATCAGGAATGAAGAGCTCCTAAAAGGGTCTCTTGAGGTTGACAGACTGTTTGACTCAGGAAAAGCCCCAAGCAGCGCACAGCCTGCATTACAAACCCAGACTGCTCTATGCTGTCGAACAAAGTCATCATGATCACAACACAAATGAGAAATCAGCTCCTCCACCGAGACGGCAAACACAAAGTAAGCCCTGACCTGGTCGTGTAATAATTGGTAATGATGCTTTCATGAAGCCACTGCAACAACAGTGATGCTGCTTCACCTCCAACAAAGAGCAGCACACACCAAGACATTAAAATGATTTGACATTTTCACTAATAGAGCTGGCAGCAGAAGCTGTTGAGTTCAGTTGCTGTTGGAGGCTAGATGTTTGGCAGATTCATCATGTTTTTGTGTGTCTGATAGGGTTGTGAATCAACTGAAATAATTAACTAATTAATCTTTCTTCTAACGGTAAATGATCATGATTCATTTCTTAACAACACAAAATTAAGTTATATTCATGTTGGACTTACTTTTTCTTTAAACACACACACACACATATATACATATATATAGTTCCACATTAGTAAACAGAGCTGTCCTCTTTTCTGGCCGATGTGCTCTGAAAGGAAGAACAGTCGTTCAAAAGGTTCAGTGGTGCCATTCGTTGAGAGACATTTGTGAGCACTAAGTGCTAGTTCCAGGTAGCAGTCTTTTCTTTGACATCACTACTGCAATGGTCATTTATCCGTGTCGGTTTTGGCTTGTGAAATGCAGTGGTCCAGTGTAGTTTAAATGGATTATGCTTCATCTTGTCTGAATCAGAAGATTACACACAAACAAAAACCCAGCACATTCTTCTCCTGTTGCTTCAGGGTGTTGATTCTTGGCCTCCATTTCCTCTGTCTGTTTGCTCTCAAGAGAACTCCACTCTACTCCTCTCTCAGCTTCAGGCTGGATTTTAAATCCTTAAACTTGGGATCTATGCTGTGACAGGCTTCTGCCGGGCCAGATGGGTGCAGTCCTTTCATTTTTCGCCAGGTCATCTCCAAAACATCTCACAGTGTTGACGGGGTCATCATCTGACTCTGAACAGACTTTGTCCCGAAAACAACACAGGTTTTTGGATTTTGCCTAAAAACAGCATAATCATAATCAAAAGATCACTGGGAACAACGTTAAAAAAAGATCAGAGCAGAACTGTAACAACTTCTGTGATAGATAAATTCCCCTAACTTTTCTTATAGTTTGTAAAGTTGTACATTTAGCCCTTTATCTTTGTAATGTTTCATCTTCCAAAATATCTTTTAGAGAGCCTGAATGAAGAACTGCATTAGCCACTGGAAGCAGAAGTGTGTATCAACAGTAATAGAGAGATTGTGGTCATAACACAATAATAAATGGGGTGGCCGTTGCACAGCGGTAGGGCAGTCAACTCCTGATTGGAGGACCGGGGGTTCGATTCTCGCCTTGCCCTTGTGTCGTAGTATCCTTGGGCGAAACACCTAACCCCCGAAGGAGGGTAGAAAGCGCTATACAAGTATACGTCATTTTGCCATTTTAATGCTGTGCATAAAAAAAAAAAAAAAAAAAAAAAAATTTTCTCATGTTAATGCTAACAGCACCGCACTATCTAAGTGAAGCTGTACCTTTACAACAGTATTTGTTTGGAGCTAAATTGGAACCGATATTATTTGAACCCAAATAAAACAAATGGAAAAAAATATTGGTGTTTGGCCAAAAAAAAAAACGTAAAATGTCTAAAACTACCGCTGTCAGGATAGGCCTGGAGCTCCCCTCCTCCTGTCACCAGAGGGAGCTCTCCCCTCACTTCACCCCAGCACTCACCTGGAGCTTCCCTCACCTGTTTTCATTTATCCCATCAGTCCCTCATTATTTAACCTGCCCTCGTTCCACTCCTCACTGTGTTTCCTCACTTCTTGATCAGCACCCAGAACCACCCTGTACCCAAGTCTTGTTTCAATAAATGTTGCACGTGGATCCGAACGCCTCAGCTGCTTGTGTAATAACCGCTGTGTTTCCTGTTGGAGTCAAACTCACTTTTCCTCCATGAGAAAAAGTTAAAGTACAAGCGAACTAGCCATTAGGCCACAGGAGCTTCTTTAGTGTTATAGTCATTTCATCCAAGACTAAGGACGTTTTTTATTCCAGTATTTGGCACGATAAAATGGCGGTTTGAACGAACTGGAACAGAGTTTTGGATGTGCGGTTTGTACGCGATAAAACTCAGATTTTTACACCCGTCTTGGGACAACTTCAGACTCTGAGAACTGTGATAATTACATTCAGACAATGGCTGTAACGTCTGTACTATCAGAGTCTGTGAATGGACCTTGACGGAAGATACCACCCACATTGATTTTGATTGGTCCTCTGTATTAGCCCCGCCCATTGCACCACAACAGGGCTAAAAGTTTTGAAACTAAAATTTTCAGATTCAAAAACAAAACAAACAAACAAAAAGAGAGAGTTGAAAGTGAAAAAAAGATTTTAAACTGAAAAAACGGTTTTGAAATTGAAATGTTGAGTTTTTAAACCTAAAAAACAGAAGATTTTAAAGATGCTTTATTACAGACTCATGGGCCATTTGCCACAGGAGACACAACAGATACAATACTTAAAAAAAGTCAAATGAAAAAGAAACACTCATGTTAATACAAGTATAAGAACCAATAAAAACAATAACATAAAATGAAAAGGTATTGGAAACTTAAAAAACTAAAAAATAAATAAATTGCAGACTTAAAATGTAAAAACCTAAAAGTTTAAAAAAGGTTGAAAATAATTAAGCTGAAAACAGTTATGTTTATTTTAGAATAACAAAAAGTTTTTGATATTTTACTTTATGGCCAAACACCAATATTTTTTCAATTTGTTTTATTTGGGTTTCAAATAATATTGGTCCCAATTTAGCTCCATACATCTAAGGGGCCAAAAGGTTGCAAAGAAAAAAAAAGCAGCTGAAAAGTTTCTGTGCTTCAGTGGAGCATCCTTCTCTCCTCCCCCTCATTTTATCATTTGTGTTGCTTCCTTATCTCCTCCCCCTCCATCTTCCTACTTCAGAAAATAAATGAGGGAAAACAAGGACTGTTAGTGGTCATTTTCTCCCCCTCTCCCCAGGTCCAGCAATTCAAAGGTCCAGTGGAAAGATGCAGGCTGAAACACTCTGTCACACTTCAGCACATACATTTCCACTTATACGCATCCCTCTATCCCATGGCCCTAGAACACTGGCCCACATGCAATCTGCAACTCGGATGGCGCAATAAACACATTGATGAAACCATTTCTGTAATAAGCTGTGTTTGTCAAAATGTCATCCTGCCGCCCCATGGCCGTTATCACAACCTCAACATTTATAGCTGCTCTTTAAATAAACTAGCCGAGCCATCATGGCCTACAGTGATACCATGAACACCCACACAGACAGCCTCAGATAAACATGTCCAACTATTAAAAGACAGAGAATACTCTCCACATTATAACTCACTTTAGGTTTTTTCCAAACTAGCAACTATTCATATATATATATATATTAACACACATCAGAAAGAGAGATTTGATTGTTTTCTTTTTTAATTAAGGTTTGTATTCTTTCTTTTTCCTATGGAGACACTGCTTTAGACAGCCATGCCGACACTGACGCTCATAGATTATAATGAATATTATTATGGCCCGCAGCAGCAGTCTACTGACTGCAAGGACCATATTGTTTTTGCTTTAACATTCTATCTTTCTGCGTCTTTGAGCCAAAATTTCACCCCCGCCACATGAACGAATAGTACCTCAAAATTTTATCACACCTAGGGAAAATTGAAAATGAATTTTTGGCATGTTAGGCACGACCTACGACTTGGCGGCCATTTTTATTCAAAATCTAACATTTTGTGAATTTTACAAGGATGAAACGTACCCTTTGTTAGTCCAAATCTTAGGAAATTTGACCCACATGCCGCTGGCGTTAGTCTTCAACGACCCCAAAGTTTCGTTGACCTTTGACCTTGGGAAGGGTCCAAAAAAACCCACTTTTAGCAACAGCTTCAAACAAATATACCTTTTAGGGATATTTATCAATCGTTTCCAAACGCTTTTGGCATCATTGGGAAACCAATGGCATTAAATATATGGTATTACAAGCTATAGATTTTAAACGGCGTGCGCATGGCGAGCTCGCAGAAGTGGCGTAGTCTTAATACACGCTCATATTTCAATGCATCGCTATGAGACTTTAATATGTTGATCCCAGGCTTAAGCTGTAACAGGTATTATAACATTGAATATGAACATATAAGGAATGTGGGCGTGGTTAGCAAATAACCCCCGTTGCTAAAGAAATCCAAAAATGTTCTTTTGACGATTCTCGCGAAACTAACGTCAATCTGTTCGTTGACCTCAGGCGAACAAAACATAAAATGGTTGCTGTGGAGATAAAACCAACAGAAAAGCCGCCATTTTGAAAAAAGTGCCTTTTTAAGCAATTTCTCACTTAGATCTCACCCCGGTGTACTGTACAAGAGGGATGGGATTTGGGGGGCATAGTGGCTGCTTTGCAAGGGAGCTTGTGTCAAAGGTGGGCCTCGAGGCCGGCGAAGGTGCGAATAGACTGGTGGCTTGCTATGGAAATTTAATATGTTGATCCCAGGTTGAAGCTTTAACAAGTATTATAACTTAAAATATGACCATATAAGGAATGTGGGCGTGGTTAGCAAATAACCTCCGTTGCTAAGCAAATCCAAAAATGTACTTTTGACGATTCTTGCAAAACTAACGTCAATCTGTTCGGTGACCTCAGGCGAACAAAGCATAAAATGGTTGCTATGGAGATAACACTAACAGAAAAGCTGCCATTTTGAAAAAAAAGTGCTTTTTTCGTCAATTTCTCACATACATCTCATTCCAGCTACACAGTAAGGGGATGGGGGGGTTAGTGGTGCATAGGGGCTGCTTAGCAGGTGAGCTTGTGGCAAAGGTGGGCGTGGAGGGCAGCGATGGTGTGTAGGGGCGGGCAGTGAGGGTGGCGATTGTGCGTAGGGGTGGGGGGCAAGGGAGAGGGCGGGTAGCGAGGGTGAGGGCGAGTAGCGACTGCGGGCCATCCAACGCCACTCGCAGCTTTAATTAAAATAATCTTTTCTGCCAAAAGCAGAAATTTAAGAAAAAAGTGTAAAAAAAAAAGAAACTAATGTGTTGATTCACGTGGAAATATAATTGATTTATTTGGAAAATTATGGATAAACATTACATGAAAACTGTTATTATTGAAGGACTTGCAACAACTGAAAGGCTCACACTGTTGGGTGGGGTGTTACATAACGAGGGTTTGTGAATCAGCACAGCAGAAGCTGCAGTAATGATAACTGAAACCAGGTGTGACAGGAAAAACTTTACACAAACACTAAGGAGCAGCTCTCAAGCATCAAACTGAGTTAAATGTGGAAACCAACAAATAGCAGGAACCCTTATCAAAATGAGATGCAGAGTGGTTAACCAACCAAACAGTGGTTAGCATTGCTGCCTCTCAGCAAAAAAGCTGGTGGGTTGAATCCTGTTTGCATGTTCTTCCTGAGCCTGAGCGAGTTTTCTCCAGACGCTTGACTCCCTCCCACATTTTGAAAAACATGTTTTTCAGATTATTCTGAAAATGAATTTGCCTTTAAGGAAGGAGTGGGATTGTTTGTTGCCAATGTTGGAAGTCTATGGCTATGGCTAAATTCCCACCCTGATTCCTAACTACTAAAAAGCTAGATAGTGCTGCACTATTTAGTGCCCTAAATTCTAAAAGCAAAAGCTCTATGCTCACTACTTTTCTTTTGCTTTTACTTTTAAATGGCAAGTATGACATCACAGATTTCACAAACTGAAATCCTAAGTAATATGAGCATCTAGTTGCGACTCCACTGTGTTCTGATGATGTAAATGTTCGTGGTTTGTTCAAAAAACACATTAAAATACTTTTGTTTTTTCACAAAAAGGTTCAGACGCAATTCATTGTGGTATTTGTTCCCCAATCTAGTGAGAATCGATTCACTAGTTTTTCACAGAGAATTCTGAGAAATTTCTAGGGCACTCAATTTTGAAATTGTAGATTGGGACAGCACTACGAAATGGCAAAGGCCTATACAGTATAGTGCACTATGTAGTGAGTAGTGAAGGAATTTAAGACAAGGCTTAAATGACCAAATCGTATTTGTGTTAACTAGACTGTAAGCAATTGTCTTTAAATTGCAATAGAGCTCTGTGAGATGACGTCACACAGGGTCGTCCCCCTCAAGGCGCCGCCATGTTGGCAGCAATCGGGCCTGAGGAATTGAATCGGCTGACTGCCGCGGTGAAGGAGGATAGCTATGGGTGATATCTGTTGTGCCCTAGATTGTACAAATAGACGCGAAAAAAGAAAGGTACAATATCCCCCCTTATTTGTGGGGGGTCAGGGACTGGAGGAATCTGCAAAAACCCCTCGCAGCCAAAGAATATGTTACCGGTCCATCCAACTTCATCAAAAACACTCTGATCATGCTTTGTAAAACATTTATCAAAGAAAATTGGATTATTGCTCGTGGGGTCCGAAGCTCCGTACAGTAATTCACCCAGCAGGGGTTAGGGACCAAAGACATCTGCAAATATGCCAAATCCAGGAATATGGAGACTCCCACCCCTTTCCCTGTCCCACCCCCATTGCCAAAGAATGTTATTCACCACTCCATACTCATAATTTTTTAAAGAACATTGGAATACTGCTCAACATAAAGAGATTTTGTTTTTTTTTTACTTCAGAACAGCAGTGTACTTCTCTAGATGAGTGTCAATCTGTGCCTTTAAACCAGGAGTTAGCTTCCTCCTTCATCAAATAAGTGCAAGAGGGCATCTCTATGCAGAATTTGCAAGCTTCATCCATAGTAGACACCTGCTCTGTATAATAATTATCCTCTGCGATTATCAGAATATTTTTGAGCCATTTCTGAGTCAGCTGATGCCATTTCTCCATGCAGGGCTCACTGCTCAGCTGGTAGCGTGGGACCAACCTTTGGCTTGTTGTAAGTATGTGTAGCTGTTTCATACAGGTGTCTTGAGTTGTCTGAGTTTTTGTGATGAACCAGGGGAGTCACATGATTGAAAAAAAAAAAAAATCAGTGAAACCGCAAATAATGAAATGCGAATAAGTGGGGGTACACTGTATTCCAGTTCTTCAAAGTTTAAAGCCATGGCTGACAGTTTTGCTTCAACATGCTACTCTATGGTTATTAAGTTAAAGACCCACTCTGATGAAAATTGTGTTTTTAACATTTTTCTTGTAGCATTGTTCTCATAATAGAAAACATCATAATTTAAGATTAAATCTGCATTTCTGAGTATTTTTTTCATTCAATTCATGTTGGATCAGGAGCAGATAAAAATGTCTGAAAAAGATCAGCTTTGTGACGCAGCAACGGCCATCGTGGGTCAAGGTCTCACTGCTCTGCTCCTCCTCGTCACCCTCTCATAGTCATCTTCTATTTCCTTGTTTGAGCTGCCATGTAGCTTAAACTGTATGTCTGCATACCCCAATATTACTTCCCTTTTTTCTTCTTCTTTTTTTTTTTGTGTGCAGCTGATGTTAACTTGGGGCTGTAAGCTAGCACAGAAGCGTGCAAACAGAGCCCTCAGTAATAGGGAGGGGTGAAGTAGTTTTGCCCCCTGGTGCTACGGCTGGACCTTTTATCCATCCAGTCCTTTTGGTCACCTGGCAGGTATGGCCAATATGCCTCAATTGGAATTGCTGGCTATTTAAGACAGAGTCTCCCTGACTTATTTTGTGTTTGACCAAGGTTCCAACTCCCTTTGTTTTGTCTTTTTGGTTTTGTTTTAACCAGCTCACTAAGTCTTTTGCTTTTCCAGACACAGTTTCTTTGTTTCTCTTAATTAATAAACATGTACCTTTTTCTCACTGGTGTCTAGTTTTTGATATGCTCCCATTTTTTTGGTTTTCACCCTAGACTTTACCCAGGTCTGCCCATTGGGGCCGTAACACCCGCCCACAACTCAAGGTCCCATTTCTAATGAACTACTGACAATGTGCAGAAAATATGTCTCAAACCGACACAGATTTTTACATTTTTTGCTAAAACTGCATCAGATTATTAAAGGGCCACTGGGAATGCTTTTACAATAGATTAAAATATAGTTTGAGCGGGACTTGTCAAATATGGGTCTTAAAGTGAAACCACAAACGTTCCTATAAAGAAATCAAGTAAAGTGATTCCAGTGTTTTCACTCCCCATAAAGAGCCTGGAAGTGTTCTCAAAGCTCCTATGTAATTAAATGAATCTTAAATGTTGCAAAGGCTCAAGGATTAGCTTTAATGTGTTCTTTGTGAATTTGAGTTCTGCTTTTGCAGCAAAACTAAAACTTGTAAAGTAAACACAAGACAAACAAACCATCATTTTTCAACCTCTTGTCCTTCACAGCTCATGCTGCCTGAAGGCAGACTGCAGTAAGCAGGCGCAGCTTGGTTTTTATAGTAATTATGTGCTGCTGTTTTTTGTATTTTATAGTTTCATAAATGCTTTTTATTGGCAGCAACCACACAATCTATTTGCTATAAAAAACTAACTTTATTATGTGAGGCGTTTACCTCTTCTGGCTGAAGGCACAAGGCATGGATATGTCTGTGTATGCTGAGTGTTTTTTGTTGTTTACCTGGAGAATGACAGAAGAAACTGTTTTTTTCCCTTCCTCCATGTTTTTACTTTACAGCTTTATGAAGGCATTATTGGTCGCTTCCAGTTAAAATGAGGTCTTATTTAAGGCCCGCCTGCAGGTAACACCTGACTTGATTCTCTGAATATTGACAGAGAAAGCTGACAGCAAGTGGCCACAGGGCTGAACAGGAGGTGAAGGAGACCAGCTACTAGAAAAACAATATTACTGACAAAAGAACTGAAAAGAAATAAACAAAATGAAAAACATCTTTTATTGTTCAAAAGCAAAATAAGGAGTAGACTTGCAAAATAGATGAAGACAACTGAGATTTACATTGCAAAGCCTGTACAGACAATTAAAAGTCAACAGAAAAAGAACATTTTAAACTCAAAAGTAATAGTTTGGTATAGTGATGCATGATAATTACTTTTCACGACCGATACCCGATATTTTCTAGCCACTCGCAGCCGATACCGATAATCAACCAATAGTTTTTTGAAATACTTAAGAAAAAAATATTTGCAAGTACAAAGTAAGAGAGTATGTCTCTTGTGTATTCCAACAAATTTGCAAACCTTTTTTTACCTGCAAATGAATTGAACAACAGGTAGTTCAAACACTATCAATATAGGTAACCGATATTGTTGTGGAACCCTTATTATTGTGTGATTAGAAACTGTTTTTACTTTCTTCGTGACTGTGAACAACAAGTTCAGGTTGATTTTCCAAGTATGTGCAGACTATTGACGACACATACTTTTAGTGTTCACAAGTTGATTTAATTTGTATACAAAACTTTGACAAACTATTCTCTCAGAACATTTGTCAAGTTGTTGCACGTCCCTCCCCGACCCCTTCTTTGTTATTATATGTTATTAATGCCGTGTCATGTTACGGTTATGTGGATGTGTTGATCATAAAATAAGAACAATGTGATGCAGCTTTAAGAGGAACGTTTGGCCTAAAACGGTAGCTTATTCAAGTCTATGACACAACTGTATGGTAAATGGTGTATCCTGTCATAGTGCCTTTCTACCTCCCTCGAAGGCCCAAAGTACTTTACAGTTACAGTCTCATTCACACACACTGATGGCCGAACTGGCACCAACCTATAATGCCAGAGGCAATGTGGGGTTCAGTGTCTTGCCCAAGGACACTTTGACACAAGGACGAGCAAGGTGAGAAACACACCTGGAATATTCCGCTTGCATCTCGACTGCCCTACCGCTAGACCACATTCGCCCCTAATAATATGAACCTTCTAACAGATTGAGGGCCAATATATCATGCTATTCTAAGCCTTTTAGAGTAAACTATATTGAAATTTATGATAATACTATATATTACCTTTATACCATGGTCTGGGTGAATACTCGATTCTGATTGGCTGCTGGGTGTGCATTAAAAAGTGATAATGCACAGTAATAACGCACACCTAAAAAAGAAGTTCCGGTCACACAGACCAAACGTTCGATATCACTGCGCAGGCTTCTTTAAAACACCTTTTTCCTTCATCGTCTGGACAAAACAAGCAGTAATGGATGAACTTTCTCTCTGAACTGATGCTTTATTTATTGTAGCGACCAGCATTAATATTCATCTCCTTTTGTAAGGTAAATTAATATTGACAAATTGGTTATTCTCCTTCTAATAAAACACCACTCGACATGAAAGGTGTAGTCTTCTGTTTCACCACAAGAGGGAGTTTCTGCTTTAGAGCAGCTCAGAAGAACGAACCTGACCTGCCGTGAAATGAAACACAGACAGAAGCTGAATATGTTCTAGCTGCTCACTGAAGGCTTAACGTCAGAAAAAGAAGAAAAATATCCTTATTTGTCCGGGTCTTTCTTTCAAAACAGCGACACTTTACCGCTGCAGTTGAGGTCTGTAACGGCTTCAGGCTTCATGCCGTGTTCCATGTCACCGTGACAACAAACCGCATCACGGATGATCAAATAGTCCGCTTTGTGTGAAAAAATGAGCTAAACCAAAGAAATAACAAGAATAAAGTACTAAATATTGATTAAATGTTTATTTATTTTGTAAAGACCATGGTATAAGCGGGATAATACCCTCCGAAGAGTGCATTATGAGAAATTAACGCACTTCACGGAGGCAACCGTCCTCCGCTTCGCGTCGGACGGTTTAGGCCTCCGCGTCGTGCGTTAATTTCTCATAACGCACACTTCGTCAGGTATTATCCCTTACTTGGCACACTAAAAAACAATTTTTTTTAATGAAATAAGAGTTATTTTCATGAGCTCTTTTTCATACTCGGAAGTAAGATGCCACAATCTTTGAAGGACCACCTTTTGTTCCTTGTGGGTGCCGACTATTTCATGAAGTCATCTTAGAGCCGACCTCGGCAGCGTGCCTGAGTTTCACCAACGAAAACATTCAAGTGAAACTGTCATGGTGCTCCCTTTGCTCCCCCTTATTGGACCCAGCTGTTGGACATCACCTCATCACCTGTGCACTAGTTAGGAGGGGCCTGCTCCAGTATTCATCGCCAGTTCGTATACCTTCCATGGTGAAGTACTCAGGCCGTGTGCACCTATTTGTTAAAACGTAGTGATTACTGATTTCACTCATGCTCACAACCTATCCTTGTCTCTAGGATTCTATTCATTCCAACCTGCGTCCACCAACAAGAACCTCAGCCGGTGTCAATGTCAAGTGCTCTTCTGCCATGCCACGTCTTCCCGAACATGCTGCAGTACCACTCTACTCACCATCAAGATCTCTTTTGCTTCAGGGTTCTGCTGCCATTTCACCACCAAGACAAGTTTTGGCTGCCGCTCCTAAACGTCCTTCGATTGCCAACCTCCGCTCCAGCCGCAGATCATCACAACCTCCATGGAAAATAAAAACTCTATCTCATCCTTGTGGGTTGCCAGCATCTGGGTCTGCTTTATTATGCATGAATCATGGCAGAAACTATAATAAAAGTTAAAATAAAAGCTTTTTTGCAGATCGCCATTAGATCCACGGAGAAAGTGTGTGTGTTTAACACATTCTCATTCCCAATACGTCATATTGACATTTTGGGTGTCTCCAAATTGTTATTTTTTGACGTGCAGGCTGTTCTATTTAAATCAGGGGTCTGGTCGTTTTGTTGGACCTGGCCCGAACCTCGGGATGCAACCGGTACCGGTACCCTAACCCAGTACCCTAGCTCTAACCTCTGGAACCAGTACCACATTCGGAACTGGTACTGTTACTTGCCCAGTACGGGCTTGAGTTATCTCAAACCTATCCTTAACCCGGCACTGAGGTTGGGGGGCTTTGATTTAAGTGGAACAGCCAGCATGAAAAAAAAGAGAATGAGAATATGTGTGTGTGTGTGGGGGGTGTGTGTGTGGGTGTGTGTGTGTGTGCGTTTGTCTAGAGGCAGTGCTGGCAGTGCAGACTCTTCCTGGAAGGGGCTGTTCTCACGTTGTGATGTCACCGTGTGAGAACCCAGTCATTCTCTAGGATTGGAATGGGCTGGTGCTCAGAGCGCAGAGTTTTAGAGAGATGATCAGAGATGCTTGAATGGATCAAAATACAGATTTTTGGGTCATTTCTTGTGAGGAGTTAGCATTAAAATACACTTAAAAATTCCAAAAAGTAAATTTTGCATGATGTAGGCCGTTAAAAGTTTGATAATTTACCACAATGAGACAAAAAACATTTACGGGAATGCAAGTATTTGGCTATAGGTTATTGACTATAAAATAAATATATTCAAAACGTGTCTAGACACAATAAAGGTGTATTCCTGTGCTACTATAACTTTCTACAAATTGTATTATTTGTATGTATTCAAAAGAACAAAGTGGTTCTTGTAGAAGAAAAGCTAGTTTTTAATTAACTTTTGCCTAAATAATGAAAAAGGCATTTGAAATTCATGGGTTTTGTCATCCTCAGGGTGACTTTGGTACCCCAAAGAATTGAAGACAAAATGGTATGCTGCCAGTCTTTAATTTGGACTCTGGCTTCATCTTTATCGGTGGGAGCTGTTGTGACGCTCTAACTACGACTGCAGCTAATGATAAGTGTAATATCTAGTGTGCCGTTCAGGACAGACTAATTGAAAGTGTCGTGACAGCAGATTCTGTCAAAACTTTAATCTCACTTGCAAATGAACAAAGTGACCCTGAATACCACTGAGAGAGAAGAGTACACTGAATCTGATTATTCCAAAAAATCAAATCTTTTATTCAAATGCGTGTTAAGTTTCTCTGTTCATTTTAAAAAAGCTTTTGCCAATGTTTTTAACTGAAAGACAGTTCATTAGATGTGTTTTATTGAATATAAAGAAATAATGCACTGCGAATATGACAATAAAGTGTGCAGAGGTTTTGTTAGTTTCTGTGTTGACTCATTGCTAAGAGGGGGAGGCAGAAACAACAGCCCCATTGCTTGAAATTTTTCAGAAACTGTTTTTATGCCAATTTGTCATCACTGTTTCTATTCTCCTGAGTGACAGGTATAAATCTCCCCAGAAGCATTAAACCGAAAAGAAAACTAACTTCCACAGAAGCACCTCGTCTGCCCTTGACGGCCTGTGCTTTAGTTTAGTACTACTTCTTTCCAATAAAACCAAAACACTTTCATGGACTGCCGTGTTTGAGTTAATCTGGACTCTAGGGTACAGGTGAGCAGAGCTAAAGCTGCTCCTATCCACAGGTTTCATTTATAACAGCATTAAAACAAAGGAATTGGAAGCCTTAAAACAGTGGACAACATGACGAGCCCTCTCGATTGGGAAGTCCAAGGACTTAAAGTGTCCATCTTTAACATGGCAGTGTGCCAGATAAAAGAAAGCTGGGTTGGGAGTGAAGTCAGAAGCTCACTCTCACACATCAGAAAGCTGAGCTCCTGCCACCCACCGCAGCTCCAGCTGAGACTTGTCAAAACTCCAGAAGGTGTTCAGCCAGAGAGTAGAGGATGGAAGAAAGAAGACTGTCATTTAGGCGATGACATCAAGTCATAAGAAAATATGTGTGGAGAAGCAAGAAAAAAAAGAACCAAAACATCTGGAAAAAATGGTATTAGAGTGTAACTGAGCTATGCGAACTTCATTTTTACAAGATCTGCGTAAAAACATGAAAAATGCTCCTTTCAGTAAATTACCACAGCCCGATAAGAGTAGGAACACACAAAAGAAAGAAAGTTATTTACAATACAATCAGTGTGAATTTGTTGTTTCCAAGATATGACACGAAGGACCACCTACAGTTGTGCTCACAAGTCGACATACCTTGGACAAAGTTTTGATTTTTCTTAATTTCTACTCACACTTAGTGGTTATGTGAAGCCATTTGTTGTCATAATTGTTTCTTTTTATCCTTTTAAAACCCTACTGAGAATAGAAACTTCCCAAATGACTGTTGAAAAGTTTACATTCCATGATGACTTTGTTCTGATACACAAGCTGATACAAAAGAGTTTGAATGGCAGCTAAAGGTAACCATCCTCTCCTGTGACCCGTTTGTCTATAATCAGTGTGTGTGCACACTGTGCCCTCAGCTGCTAAACCAACCAGAACATTATCAGACAGTTTAATTCAAATCATGCCTGGCCCAATAAAAAAGTGTTCCTTTAATTTTTGTGAGCAGTATATTTTAGTGTGTGTTATAATTCATAATCTAGGAAAAATTACCAAGAAAAGGGTATGTAAACTTGTAAGCACAACTGTATGCACAGCAAAAGAAGACAGATGTGCCTTCTCTTATTCATCATACCTTATTTCATCTGAACATTGCAGGGTTTCATACTTTTGATAATTGATTATTTTGCGTTCCTGTAAGGAAATGCTTGATTTCCATCTGTGAATTTCTGTCAAAAAATGAAACAAATGTGACAGCATTCACACCACGACAAGAGACACCCTTCTGCCCAAAAAAAAGGTTCTTCAAGTTCTTGTTTAGAAAAGCTTAAAAAAAGATCAGAGTCTGGTTAAAGAGAATATCTTCTGACATTATCTGCCCTTTGAGGTAAAAGTGTGTTATTATGATTATTTTTTTTTTGCCAAGTAAAAATTTCTGGCTTGAAAAGAAGTATGTAAAAATGTTGATAAAATCGTTAGAAATGTTTGAAGTCCCTTGTGTACAGGTGAATCTTTGCGAGTACACATCCTTCACACACCAGATCCAGGCTTTGTTCAAACCTCTGCAGCACTCAAACAGCACTGAACAGAAAAATCTGCTTATTTTTAAGCTTTTGACTGAAAAACAGATTTTAGAAACACTCTGGCTGTACTTGTCCTCTAAAACAGTCTTTATTCTCTTCACCCCTCAAGGTACAGTCACCCTTCACTCTCCGCTCTCATTCTCTCCTTCCTCCCACCCAACGCTCACCTCTTTGTCCAATCCTTCATTACCATTCTGGTCACTGTGCTGATATTTGAACTAATGACAAGGATATCAAGTCTGAGATGAGCGGGCTTC
>NC_050512.1:3324991-3326876 GCF_002922805.2 Oryzias melastigma | reverse complement strand
TTTCATTAGTCTCACCATGTTCAGGTCAAATCATCCACAGTGTCTGGTCTTCAGTACTTTGTCAGGTCATCTGCTCTGTTCTGTTATGTCACTGGTTTGTTTCTCCCATGGTTTTGGCATGTTTGAGTTTATTTATTTGAAGTTTCTGCCACCAAGCCTGGTTTCCTGCGTTTGGGTCCTTCACCGCCCTTTCTTGACACTGAGGTCATGTCCGAATTCCCCCCTAATCATTATATAGTGCATTTGCCATTTTTAGTGCTGTCCGAACCTACTAATTCCAAAATCGAGTGCACTGGAAATTTCCCAGAAGTCTTTGCAAAAAAACTAGCTTACCTTTTAAATCCAGGGCACTAAATAGTCCCGCACTATGTAGTTAGGGGTTAGGGGGGGATTCGGACAAAGCCTGACATTTCTGGATCCTGCATGGGTAAAGCTATAGAGCTGTCAAAAGATCTACGGGAAAAGGTAACAGAATTGCAAAACAAGGAAAGGAACTGAGAACGCCAGTCAGCAGTGTTTGATCAAGAGGTGGAGAGAGAGAGGTTTTGTTCAAACCAAACCACGGTCACAAACATTTATGCCACAACTAACAGAAAAATTGTTAGGAATGCAAAGAAAAAGCTACAATTAACTCCAGCTGTGATCCAAGACTCTCTGGAAAAACTGTAGTGTGGATGTTTCAAGATGTACTACAAGGAGAGACCTGAAGAAAATAGGCTGTATGTTCCAGTTGCCAGGAGAAAGCCTTTTTAGCGCAAATGTCACATAATACCTCACTTAAAATATGTTAAACACCAAAGAGACAAACCTCCAAACTTCTGGACCAAAGTCATTCAACGTGATGAGACCAAGATTGAACTTTTTGGACACAACCATAAACCGTACATTTGGAGAGCAGTCAACAAGTTTAAAAAAAACCCAAAAAACTATATGCTACTGTGAAGCAGGGAGGTGGATCCCTGATGGAATAAAGGCAGGAAACTTGGTCACAATTGATGGAAATGTGAATGCAGCACGTTATCAGAAGATACTGGAGGAAAACGGTCACTCTTCAGCTCAGAGGCTGCACATGGATGACAGGGGATGTACCAGGACTATTAAAGAAGCATTAGCTCATCTAACTGTACAACTAGTGTTCATCCAGATGTAACTGGGGGATGGGTAGGGGTGAGGTTCACAGCCATGACGAGCCGGAGGTGAGGTCCAAAGCCAAGAACAGGAGCACAGACGATCCACCTGGAATCTCTTTTGGGAAAGAGGAACAACACATGAAATGCACTGCATCAAACAGAAGCACAAATAGATAAATAATGAAGAATAGAGGAGAAGAAAAGTAAATGACAATAGAGGACAGAACCCCAGTGCACCATACTTTCAGCTTCAAACTTCAAGCAGCCCTCTGTGGTATCAAATATTGAGCCACTCTGGACAGATCTCAAACAAGCAGTTTAAGCAAGATAGCCAAAGAATGTTGAAGGAACTTGAGGTTTTCTGTCAAGAAGAATGGGCTGCTTTTCCATAAAAAAAAAAAAAATATATGTATATATATATATATTGGGAAGTTTCTGTGGTCATCATGACTTAGAAAGAGTAAACAGATTTTTTTAAGTAAATGACTTCAACGAAGACTAACTATAAGTGAAAATACACTGCTCACAAAAATTAAAGGAGCACTTTAAAGAAACACATTAGCTACATCAGATCTCAATATGAAGTTGGATATCTATACAAATAACGACAGGACAGTGTCTTAGGAACAAAAGGATGCCAAGTCTTTTAATGGAATTAAAAGTTTTCAGCCTACAGAGGCTCAATTGTGTTGACACCATAAAATCAGAGTGAAATAAAGATGTGGTAGGCTAGTCCATTTTCTCCTTAACTTAAT
>NC_050512.1:3311244-3324206 GCF_002922805.2 Oryzias melastigma | reverse complement strand
ACCCTTTTCATGGTGTCACAAACAGGCAGACAGCAGGTTCCACTTTCAACAGGTTTATTAGTTCAGACAGGAACTAAGCACAGCTAAAAGTCCACAAAGCTAAATCAGGGTCAAACAGGCCGAAGTCTACCACAGGTGAGAAGAGTAGTCAAGGTCAAGGCAAGGGTCAGGGCAGGCGGCAAGCAAAAAGATGAAGGAGGGTCAGAAACAGAAGATCAGCAGCTCCAGAAGAAATGCTAAGTAATGCTGGCAGGGTGACACAAACAATACTTCACACTGAAAGAGCAGTGCTTAACCCTCATGCTATCTTATGGGGTCCAGATGACCCTACCCTATGTTGATGTATGATCCCTCCTATGACAAACGTGGACATGATATTGTGTCTGCTACGGACACCAGTGAACATGAAAAAATCCTTAAAAAACAAGTTCAGCGCGCTTAGGATCAATTATATTGGTTAAGTTGGGTTCTGGTATGAAGGTATCCAATGATCTGCAAGTGTCTGTGCTGGGACCCTCCCCCCCCCCTTCCCTGGGCCTGCATGACCCAGAGACAAAGGAGGATTGATGAATCAGACCATGTGGTGGGGCTGCAGAGAAAATGATCTCAGGGACTTCCCTATCTCCAGATATGTGGTTAATTTGACCTCTTGAGTTATACTTCTTCTTCAAGTACAATATAATAGAACTCTAGGGAGATGTTTTAGGAAAGAGAATAATGTCTCAACAAATCCCAGCTGGGACCTCTCTGTATGGAGTTTACATGTGTGGGTTTCTACAGACGCCCCGGCTTGCTCCAACAGTTCAAAAACACGCTTCACTGGTTATTTGATTTCTCTGAAGAAGGGGAGCCAAACTCAATCACACAAGGGACCAAAACCCAAAACACACCTTAGGTCGCAGGCCGAACAGGATAAACATTTATTGAACACTCATTGATGTATGATTCCTTCAATGACAAAGGACAAAGGTGGACAGGATTTTATATCTGCCATGGACATTAGGGAAACTCAAAAATCAATGATAAAAAAACGTTCAGCGCACTGTCTTGTGGGGTCCAGATGACCTCACTTTTAATGAAAACAAGCCAAGGAGAGCGTAAGGGTTAATGATAGTGTGAATGCTGTAAGCTGAATTTGACCGCTGAAGATGCCAGTGCTGACAGGTGAAGAAGCTGAAATTGATTACTAAAAATAGTGAAGCTGATAGCTGAAAACACTGAAGTTAATAGCCAGCTAAAATATTAGCCAAATGCCAAATTAGATTAAACAAACGGGGAAAAAAAATCTAGTTAGCCAAAACAGCTAGCATGTAGCTGAAATATTACCTTAACTCCAAAATAGCCTAAAAAAATCTTAGTAAATGCCAAAATAATCCAAAAAGCTAACAGAATGTGCATTTTTAGAACTTTAAAACTGTAACTTTTTAACATAATTATGAATAATAAAAAGGCAGGAATATTATTCCAGAGTTAATCAACTGAAACTTTAAATAACTTTCAATATCTTACTCTCCATTAAAATATACTTAGTCAAAATTACACAAGTTAAAAATGAGAAATGAGTGGGCCATTAATCACAATAAAATAAAATGATCTGGAGGGCCGGATCCGGCCCCCGGGCCTTGACTTTGACACATGCTCTAAAGTGTCTCTGAGTGTGTATGAGTGATTGTTTGGCCCTGTGACAGACTGGCGACCTGTCCAGGGTGTACCCGCCTTCACCCAACAGTACCCATGATAGGCTCCAGCAGCCTTTAAACCCCAACAGAGATACAGCATCTTTAGCAAACAGCTATTTAGCAAAGATGAATGAAGCTCTTTGAAAGCTCTTCTCTTTAAAATCCTTATTACAGTTTATATCTTAGATGGATGTTACATGAAACACATATTTTGGCAGTTTCTGAAAGAAAGTGAACATGTCTCTCTCTCTGTTACCTTTCAGTTTCAGGAAGTTGTGTTTCTGTGTTTAGGTTTTGAAGGAGATCTTTGCCGTCAGCCCCGTGTGATCTGGGCTTCGGTCTGTTTGCTTCCTGGATTGGTACATTAATCAGATTAATTTGGAGCAGCTATGTGGTGAATAAGGGGATGACGCTGATTTGACGAGATGTGACTGTTGTCCATCTCTGTGAAGACGGAGCAGCGAGTGAACACTGAGGGACAGTCGCAGCGTTTGAGTGGGAAAAACACTACGTACCCGGCATCGCAGAACGCCGGACAAGCAGCACACTTCACTGAAAATGACGGGAAAAACTAATCTGGAAACATGGAGAGCAGAGAGGAAAACGGTTTTCATTTGGACAGATGAAACATGCTCTGTTGTTGTGGTTCTTTGACAACAATGAACGCTTTTGAAGTGGTTCAGAAGTGTTCTTCATCATTCCTCTGATGGTTTCTGTTTCACTTAGATTTATTTGAGCTCTTTTAAGTTTACCAGCATCTCTTTTGAAAAGGCAGATTTGTATTTCCAATCATTTTTCAAGAAGATTGTCTGCTGTTGATAGATAAATGGTCTGTTTTAAGTTTTTTTCTTAAATGTTCTTTGTGATGCATTCAGAGCCTACACTGGATTCTATGTCCTTTATCCTGTTTTGCAGTAGTTTAAATAACAATCTTTCAATCAAAAAGTGGTAAACATGTTTTTTTCTTCTTTGTTCTTTCTTAATAACATTTTTTAAAGGAAAACCTTTATCAAACAATCAATTTCTTTCTTATCTTTTCACTCACTTTCGCAGACTTTTATGTTTTTACAGGTGAATTCTAAAGTTTAATATCATTTTGTTTTCTGGGAAAAATACAAGGAAAACACTTTACATTTAAAAGACCAAAGGGAAAAACAGAATGACTTTGATCTTCCATTTGAAGAATTAGATTTTTCTTCAAGCATTCATGTTTGTCACACCTATATTATAAGAAAATAGATTGACACACTCTACGTGGTACAGAGTGCTCTTCATGAAGGCTGGTTTCTATGGAGATCTGCTCTGTTCTTAAGGATGGAGGGGGGGCAACGGCTCTTCAGATGTCTGGAAGTGGAGTCCAACAAATGGATGCAGGAAATCGACTCTGGCCTCTTGCTATTGTTCCAGAATGCTTTTCTGTGTGGGCTTGCTGCAGCATGTGGTGAAAGACGCCGTTCCTCCAATGTGTAGAGACACAGGTGCATGTCAAAGCAGATTCACAGGAAAAAGTTTTCCATCAATCATATTAGTGACTTTATAAAGAAAAAAATTAATCAATTAGCCTAATTTATAAAAGTTTTAACCAATCAGATAAACAATTGTCAAGCAACTTATTACGCTGAAAAGCTTGAAAACCAAACCTGACAATTAAATTTCATGATTTAATGTATGCTATTGACAGTTATTCTCTACAGAGCCTTCACTGCTGCTGCGGCACCATCGTGTGCCATGAGACTGTTGGGGCTGCCGTGGGAAATTACCCATTTTCACTGATTTAAAAACATTTTTTATTGCTAGGATATCAGCTCTGTGTTCATCCAAACGGGCCCTGATTTAACACCGATAGTTCTTTGTGTTTATTTGATTCTACAGTATGAACGACTCTTTGATAAGAATAAAAATGACCACACCCCGCTCTAACCTCTACTTTTAGAAAAGTCCCGCCCCTTTCAACTGTCTGAATTTTGTACTACATCTCCCATGATGCATTGGGTCTCTGCGGTACAATGACACTCAAAATGAAGCACAACTAACAGTTTGTTCTCAGTTTTCAAATCTTCTTTATGAAATCAGAGGAAAACTATTTAGTTTTCCTTCAAGGTTTGAGTTTATTATTAACCTCCCAGTGTTTGGTCCAAGTTATCTTTATAAAAGAACAGCTGGTTTCTTAGAATACTTGGATTGACTTCAGTTATTTTTGGAAAAATGTATTAAAGTTTAAATAAAAGTGATAATAAAATAGAAACAGGATTAAAGTTTAGAGGCCAACAAACACATTTAAACTAGATTCAAACCATTTATTAGAAAGAAAACATTTATGTTAAAGTTGTATTTTTGACTAAGAAAATAGAAAAACAAAAACAAGTTAGCGTGTTCACTTTGTGTGTAGTGAATATGAAAATAATGTTAGTTAATTTTGTGTAAAAAAACGCATCAATTAAATACTTGTTCAAAAATAACAGTTGCTTTGACACAAACATGTCACCCCTGTGCTATCCTAGGCATGTTTACCTTAAACGAGGGGTCATCTGGACCCCACAAACCAGAACATTTTTTTAGAAGATTAATGTTGTGGCACAAATAAAATCCTGTCCAACTTTATCATTGGAGCGGTCACACATCAGTATAAGGGTGGGGTCATCTGGACCCCATAAAAGAGCACGAGGGAAAAGGATTTTGAAAAAAAATCACTGTTTATAAAGAATATATTATTGTTTATATATATATATATTTTTTACCTAATTTAATATTATTATTTATTTATTTATTGGTGAGGTTAGAGTATAATTGAACTGAAGTGGAGCTAAAAACAACCACCTGGGCAAATTTTCAAGTAATTTAGTTTAAAAATTATTGTTGAAAACATTCACAACTTTTATTACAACTTTTAGGAATAACAGCTGCAACTTCCAGCTTTTCCTGCCTTAAATATTTAAAAAAAAACATGTGGGACTGTCCATCAACACAGACTTTGGAGTTTCTCCTTTTTCATGTTTTTGGATGCTGCTGCGTCGTGGGATTTTTGTCAGAGAAAAAGTGTACCTTGGCTCAAAAAAGGTTGAAAAACTTTGTCCTACAAAGTCTTCACTGTAAGTTTGGAGATGTCATGAGAATAAGTCCTCTGTCTCCCCTTCTGGCCAGAAACGGGATTCATCACCTGAGTATTAGCACCTTCTGGTTCCCCACTACCCATCAGCCCCTGATGTCAATCACAGAAGCCACACAACTGTTTTCCATCTGCAATCACTCGTTGCAGTATTTAGTCAGAGCACTGACCTCTGCTCACTGCGAAGTCTTGTTTGTGCCACTCTGCCTGCATCACTGAGCATTCTCATCCTGACCTGATCTTCTGTTTCATCTGACCCTGCATCATCTACTGCCTCCCTCGACCCTCGTCTGGACCCTGACCCATCTGGTTGTTCTCTGATGCCCTCATGCTCATGCTTGACCTCTGATTTAGCGTTGTGGACTTTTAGCTGTGCTTCACTCGTGTTCTCCTCTCTGTACCAAATAAACCTGCTGCACTTGGATCCAGCCGTCTCCCTGTTTGTGACAAGAGATTAAACACAGATATATATGAACATTTTTAAAACAGCTTCTACGTGTGATCCCCTGCCTGTAAAGTGCTTTGTGACAGAGTTTAATTAAAGTTATAGACTGAGAACTCCAGAGGTTTCCTCACAACTCTTTGAAACCGATTGAGGCAAAAAGGTTAGTTAGATAAAACTATCAATTTATTGTAAAAAAAAATTATGTAAGAAAAAAAAAGAAAGTATGCATTCTTAAAAAAATGTCCACAAGAGCTCTTTAAAGTATTCTCATGATTATTTGGGGATTCTGAATCTTAAAACTTCAATTTAGATTTTATGAGGTCATCAATCAAACACATGGAGGCCCCTCAGCACTTTTACAGCTTTGTAGCCTCCCAGCAGTCAACCAAAAGAGATCTTTGTGCAGTTTTTTTCATTTGATCAACACAGCATGTGTTCCACTTTGAAGGTGTAAAATATTTGCAATTGTGCAGCAAAAAAATAATAAAACAAATGATTCAAATGTAAGTGTGCACTCCCCATTCTCAAACACACACACTTTCACACACAATATCCCTAAACTCATCTTGGTAGCAATTACACTCATGTGCCTCCTGGGTTTTGGCTCTAAAACCTCCGAACATCAAGCTGCTGGGATTTTTCCGCCAACTTCCCTCCGACTGCTTAGGCTTCTCTTTGTGCAAAGTGTTGATGAAACCATTCCAAGACATTTGAAAGTTTATCAATTAAAATGCTCGCTCAAGTGTTGCTTTAGCAATAGACACTGTAATGGTGCACGGTAAAAATCTCTGCTAGATTCAGCTGAAAGGAGTTCAAACAGAAAACCTGCCATTTTCTTCTTAAAAATACTTAATTGTTCCTTTAACTTTTACCAAAATATAAATCTGTGTTGATGCTGTGTTTCTGCTAACAGTACTGATGCCACTATAGCTTTCTAAAAGACCCACTCCAATGAAAATTCTGTTTTTCTCATGATGGAGGGCATACATTACGAAAGTTTAGATCAAAATTGCAGACAACGACAGGAGGCTTTTCTCCTTCAGATTCTACTATTATGTTAATGGTTGAAAAGTTACAGTGTGTTAAAGATTTTGTGTTTAGGCATCACTGGCGACGCCTCAGGTGTTAAAGGGTTAACCAAAACCTAAGTATGCATGAGAGAAATTAAAAGTACAGCATACACGATTTACTAAATAGGCATAAAAATGTCTGTTATCTAATGAATCGATAAAGTTGACCTTAAAGACGAATAATTCAATAGTTTCTTATCATTGTCCCGTCCATCAAAAAGCAAATCAGAATACCTCAAAACATGTTAAATCATCCAACATCTAAATTCCAACATTTGAGTTATATAACAAATGATAAAAAATACATTTGTACCTGAGTTTCCCATCTGTGAGGCCATGTTGGCCTGCCACCAGAGGTTTACAGCCACCTCCACGCCAAAAAGCCTGCAGGAAGAGACTGTTTTCACACAGACTCTGGGTATTTGCAGTGTCTGTCCTCCTTCTTCTCCAGTCCACAACTATCTCTGTGGTTTACTGGTGTTGAACAAAAGTTATTAGCCGAAAAGCAGGCTGGATTTTATTCCAGTACACTGTCTCATCTCCAATTACTATGTGACTACTACGACTGCTGTGTTTGAGTGGTGGGAGGGAATGCAGCCATGTGTACAAAGCATACAGAAAGGGGCTCAGCATACAACTCTACAGGAAGTCCATGATGAATGTTATGAAGAAAGACTTATACTTTCTAATCCTCAGTTTGTAGGCGGTCCATCAGAAAGATGTAGAGCTACTCGAAGGTGAAAGAGGGAAACTCTAGGTCAGTCAGCTTTCTGATGAGGATATCCAGCCGCTTAGGACAGAGCTCTAAAGGATCCTGACTGCTGCCCTGTTTGTGTCTGTAGCTCATTGGAGTGTGGAGAGCAGTCTGGACCACAGCAGCCGATCACTTGGGTTTTAAGAGCTTTAGGTGGCACAGAACAAGCACTAGTAGCATGTAACCCTTGTGCTATCCTTGGTATGTTGACGTTGGGAGTGGGGTCATCTGGACCCACGCTGAACTTATTTTTTCCCAATAATTTTTGATTGTCACTGGTGTGTGTCGCAGGCATGAAATTTGACATTGTCATAAGATGGATAATACGTCAATGTAAGGCTGGGGTCATCTGGACCCCATAAGATAGGACAAGGTTAAGATATACAGATGTTGATGCGCTCTGGTCTGGATGAATCAGTTGGATGGGAGGAGGACTGGCACATGGGAAAGCAGGGTTCATTTCCTAGTGGGTACAATGGGTTTCATCTGGTGTGGGTCCTTGGGCAAGAAGACTCAAAAAGTCTGGGTGTCCCTGTGCCAGTCCCTAGCCTGGATAAAATACAGGGTCGTGTCAGGAAGGGCATCAGGCATAAACCTCTCCCAAATCAAATGTGGGAACTGTTGATTTCCTGTGGTGACTCCTGAGGGGACATACCTTCACAACAATGCAGTCTGTAGTCATTGAGGCTCCTGGTGATGGATTTTCCCAAGAACTCTGAGGAAATTTGCTTCTTTGCGGCATCAGTTATCAGTCTCAAGAAGCTGTTAAAGGTCCTCATCAGGACTCCTGACAGCTGGTCAGGCCTTTGTACGTATCAACTGATGTTCCTTAAGCTGAATCAGGTATGACACCAGGTGGGAACGGTGACAGTCACTTAATTATTCAAAGGATATCATTGTTTGAAATTCATTATAGTATGGATGCTTTTTACGCATTCACACTATAGTGATCATGTTCCTCTTTATTATAATTCCTTATTTATCCTCCCATACATTTTTGATTTGTAAAAACTCAATCACACTTTCAGCAATTCATGCAATCTCGGTGTGATGGCTGCCTACGCTGCCACACCATCAGGGCAGTAACCTGCACCCCAAACACTCACCTGTACACACCTTTAGATACATTTTATTTCAATTACAATACAAGAAACACATTTGTTTTTGTTTAAAAGATAAATTTATTGACACATAATTTAAGCTTTATTTCAATTTTCTTTTATTCATTTAATCGTGTGTTTTTTGAGTTACCGGTGCTGTAGGGACCATTGCTGCTGCTGCCGTCTGCTGGAGCCACCATGTCAGGCCTGACACAAAGAAAGCATGCCAGCCAGCAGAGGCCTTATATGCAGCAGGACACTAATTGGACTGAACCACTGCCTGGGGGAGGAGAAACTCTTTTTGTGTTAAACACTGATTCAGTTTACATTCTACTTTATGTCTATTAGCTTTACTATTTTTCTATATTTGTTTACTTTAAGGTGGAAAAGTTAATTTTGTATTTGCTGTATTTCTGTTGTCTTAGTCTTTTTCAGTTCCCCCTTGTGTGTCTAGTTGGTCTGATCAGCCACTATATATGTTCCCTTGTGTTTCCAATTAGTCAGGTCAGTTTAAGTTTGTTGGTCCTTCTGTTCAGTTGGTTGATTTGTCCTCCGATTTAAAGCTTCAGGTACTTTTGTTTCTTTGACCTCTTTTAAGGGCCCATTTTTGTTCGGTGGAATATCTTTTTTGAAAATAAATGTAAATATTTTTGGCTGTCCTTGCCTTTACTGCTCGGTCCACCACACTCGGTAATAAAACCTTCAGCTCGTACCTGCACGTACGTTTGATATTTGTACGGTTTTTAAGGTTTTACATAATTTTTTTAGATTTTTCAGCCTCATTGAAATGAATAGGATATTTTTCTAATTTATGCAATTAATAATAATAATATTCAAATTATGGAAGTGTGGTTTCCAAACGTTCAGCATGTTCATGAAATTATTCAGCAATTAAAATAAATTTCCTGAGCATCTTCAGTGACCACATTCAACAAAAGCTTTCACACTAGCATTATCACAGGTAATGCAACTTTTCTTGGTTCTTTTTGCTTTAAAGTTTTAGTTGATAGATTAAGAAAATGCTTATTACTCTATTTATTAGGTAATAATTAATGAGTAGTATATTTTTTCTTTAAAACCAAGTAATTATGCAAAGAATGATTTTCTTTAATTTCTAATATAATAAAATGATACATTTTCAACCAACTTTAGGCTAGAGTATTCCCCATATTCATCCCTTGAATGCTTATTCATTTTGGGGTCACAGGGTTGCTGGAGCTTATCCCACATACTCCTGGGTGAGGGTGGGGTACATCCTGGAGAGGTCAGCGGTCCGTCACAGGGTCACACAGCAACATTCCTGCCTATGAGGACAATTTAGAATCATTACTTAAGCCAGCTTTTTCGTGCCTCTTTTGTCTCTAAAATGTTAAATTTTCAACTCTTTACAAGCATCATCTGGTTCTAGTTGTTTTTTTGTAGTACAAGTTACTGGATCAAAAAAAGGGCATGATAAAGAAGAATAAAAACATATAAAAGTCACTCTGGATAATAAATTTCACTCATAGGAGAAAAGTGAATAAACCTGCCAAGCCTGCAGTAATCCTGGTTCACACTGAGCGCATTTTATTTTGAAAATCTCTAAACTAAAAACATGTGGGTAAGCAGGTCCCCAATGACTGGGTTCATGAAATAATTCAATCTTTTTTCCTTTTGTTGAGGAGATCTTTTCCTTCTTTTTCAGTAGCTGTGTCGCTTTCAGCTGTACTGTAACCCAGTTTGATGGCTCGCTGTTCTGCATTAGTCTGAGAAAGGAACAAATTAAAACAAAAATAATGTTGTCTTGATAAGTAAATATCATAACGTTCAGGAGGAGAAGAGTAGAAAAATCTCTTCCATGTTTTGCTTAATTGTTTTAGATGGCACTTCTTCTTCTGCGTTGCTGTCAGTAACAAATACTGATGAGAACACCTACAGTGCCCCCTAGTGACTATTAGTAGGAAATAACAGCTAAAGGACAAAATAATGGGAACATAACAAATATATGAAGCTATTTGTGTGAATCAGATATAAGCTCCTTTTGAGTAGAAGTTGCACCACAAACAAAAAAATAAAACAAAGCTCGACTTATACTTCAAGAGGTACTTTGATCAGAATTGACCCTATTTGATCTCAACTGCAACTATTGCTTCTAAAAAATAAATAAAACATTCCTGACGCCTTTCTTTAGATTTTTTTTCTAAATGACTGAGTTAAAAGGCTTAAACTTGTTGATGAGTGCTAAATGTCTCCTATTACTATACAAGATGCTGTTTTGTTAACATTTGTTTTAAAAAAAATCTGTCTTTTATTGCAGTTTTGGATCCTGGCATGTACTTTCCTCCTCAGAAACGGTTAAATAACCTGCTGATATATAACACTGTCCTACAGAGGGGCTGGATCAGCTGTTCTCTGCTCTGCTGTGTTGTTTGTCCAGCAGGTCACGGGGGGGTCGCGGTTAGCGGAGCGGCGTGTGCTGCGTTTCCTTGTAGCCTCCAGATCAGTTTGTCTCTGTGACTGAAATGCCACCAGCTTGTAGAAAGAGCTCAGAAGCAGCCACATCAAACAGACGGGTCTGCAGAGTCATCTAGAAACTCCTGCAGAGGTTCCGCCTCCGTGAGGCGTTACAGGCAGAAGATTAAAGGCTGAGGGGAGGACGCCTGTGGAGCACCTGCGCCGCACAGCGAGCACACATCCTCTTATTCCCGTCTATCTTTGGGGCCAATGTGCAACTTTTTAGGATGCTTGATGTTTGTGATTGGCAAATTTTCCTCAAAGATGGAAGATATCTCGTCGTGGGATATCTACCACTGGTAGGAATGTCTAAAACTCTCAACTCAGGAGTATTGTTAAAAAAAACAAAATCATTTTATTTGTGCTTTTTCCACTCCCTTTACAGGAAGTGCGCTCTCATCCTGCACCTTTTTTCATCCTGAGGGAGAGCTGCTGTGATTGCAATAAATCTTTCTGATTACATTTCAGGGCAGATCCACCTTTATTCCACGGCAGCGGTTGTGAGGAGGAATCAATGTCGTGTTTTGCTGTGTTATTCCGATAACTCCTGCGATGAGTATCCTTAAGTGTCTTTTCTCATCAGCGGTGTGATTACCATAAGAAGCTGCAGAGCGTGCTCCTCTCAAGCCCTCACAGAAGCTGAAAGAAAAAAAAAGCTGGAGTTCTCCAGCACAAGCGGAGCAGATGTCACCTGCATGATAATACTTTCTAGAGTAAATGACAAGACTTAGATGGAAGTTCAGCAGATTAGGAACTCGAGAGAACTTGCTGTTACCGACTAAATCGGTTTTTATCAGCTGCAAAGTCATTTTTGTTTCTGCAAAGCACTAAAAGGTTAAAAGCTCAAATCTTACAAACTTCATCTTGGTTAGCTGGAGCACGCAGAGGGATAAAGATATTTAAAAAAAATCCTGCAGGTGATAAAATTTACAAACAGCATTGATAGAAAATTAAGAAACCATTGTCTCTTTAATTTTTCTTCAGTCTGGTTTTAAGTCAGACTGCAGTGATATGGTGGTTAGCATTACTGATTCACAGCATGGAAGTGCAAAGTCAAAGCGACACCTTGACTATCTGCCGGAGTTTTGGGGCGGGGGTTGGGGCCTTCTTGTGGCAGGTTTTTTTGTTTGGAAGGGATGGGAATGGGTGCTTAATGTGGTGGTAGTGGAGCGTGGGGAAGTGTGGATGGCGTGTGATTGGGTGGGGTTTTGGCTTGGCTTGGGGGTGTGGTCCCTTTTCCAATGCTGTGGGGGCTAGTGTGGGGCTCCTCCCCAGGGGGGGTCCGCCTGTGCCCGATGGGCTGCCCATCTGCACCTGACTCATCTCTCTTTTTCTGGCCCTGGGATGGGTGGGGCAGCCCTCTTGGGGCTGCAGTTGCTCTGGGCACTGGCGGATCCACTATCATACAGGACCTTGGAGGTTCGGCGGGTCTCAACTGTGGTTGTGGGGTAATGTAAGCTAGAAGGAGAAAGTGTAAAAAAAAAGGAATAATGGGAAATCATTCCTTTGTTTCAATCACTTACCTGCATGGCGCCCTACGCGAAAGACGAATGTGGCGCCCCCTGCAGGGTCATAGATTCATGCATTCCATCTAGGGCTCAAACTGGGAAAGTCTGAATTTAAAGCCAGCGCAGTAACTGTACGGTTGTGCACCGAAGTTCGGTTCCAAGTAGGAACTGTTAAGATTTACGCTGCAAACGGTGCTGCATTTCAGTGCTAAGTTTCATTGAACGTCTATTTGTCTCTGAACATGTCAATCACGTCACATCAGCCAATCAGGAACTCAGCTTTGGGAACGTGACGTTTTCAATGATCTGATCAGCAGGTAAAATACTAATCCAAACATCTTTGTCCTGTCACTGCGCGGAGGTTCTCTGGCTGCAGCCTCCCGGACTTCAGAGGATCTCGCCCCCTCCCTATGCCGGGAGAGAGACACCCACTGAGGCAGCGCCGACATCCTGCTCGGCTCTCCTGAACTGTAATGTTTTATTTATTTTTGTCGAAAAAATGATAATTATTAAAAACGAGGGCCCCTATTTTAATGTGGAACAGCCTTCAAACTCAGTCACAGAGACACAGAAACAGTGGAAGCGACTGTCATCCAGACACACCCCCGAGTAAGATCAAATGTCCAGTAACTCCTCAGACAAGCTCAGGATCACACCGAAATTGTCACAGAGTAAGAACTGAAACTGAAACCAAAGAACCATTTTGGCACTAGAACCGCATAAAACCCAATCGGTGCCCAAGCCTATAGCTAATTGACTCCGCCACCGATCAGCCATTATTTAAGAGCAAAGTTAGCGATTTCAACT
>NC_050512.1:3289660-3311161 GCF_002922805.2 Oryzias melastigma | reverse complement strand
TTAAATAAGTAAAACAGACAAACCTCTGCTTTGAGCCTGTTTCCTCCTCTTCCTTTTTTCATCCCTAAAGTTTTATAGAAGCACTAACAGCTTCAACACCACACCCCTCTCCTCCCCCCAACCCAGCTTAGACAGCAGCAGCAGCGACAGGAAGGGAGGGGCGCTGCACCAGAGTTACTTTAGTTACTTTATTTACATTTTTAAATGATTATTTTTATTTCTTGAGTGGTACATCAAACTGTTTAACAAAACAAAGAAAAAAATATGAATATATAATCATAGTGATTTGGTGCCCCTCCAGCAGATGGAGCTCTAGGCGGCTGCCTAGGTCGCCTATGCCCAGGGCTGGTCCTGAGTCCCACCCACAGCCCAGAGGCAAATTTCTAATGAACTTCTGCTGTTCTGCAGGATATAAAAATGACTTGGAATTTTGGATTTTACAATTTTATATATATATATATAGTTGAAGTGGGGCTTTAAATATTCCTGAAGGTAAAACATTAGTAGCAAAAACATCTTATGCTACTTCTTTTATTTATTATCTAGTTTTAAATTTTTCATTTAGTAGGTTTTTACATTGTAAAGTTGAATTATTAAGTCTTATTGTCAAACACAGCTGGCTGTTCAATGCCCTGATCTAACCTATTAATGTCTACCTAGCGGGCGTTAAATTGTATTTTAATGGCTCCTGCTTTGCTATGACTCCAGGCTTAAGGCAGACACTAGGCCACGCAGCTGGTAAAATTTTTTGACACACTGCAGGAAAATCTAAGCTTGATTAAAGAGTTCCCTTTCAAGCTGCACGCTGTGTTAATTCTCTGTGCTGTTTTCGGATCGTTCCCATGTTTGTGTCAGATTTTCCCCCAGATTTGAAGCCATGAAATAAAAGCATTCCTTGTTTTCCACTTGCCCCATTAGTGCCTGACATGCAGAACAACAATGCTTGATCTTTGCTGTTTTCCTGCCTAATAAGTGGTGCACAGCTTCCTCACCTGATATATATAAATCATTCATTTACAGCAATTCTCTGTTCAAGCATCAAAGCAAGAGTTGCACATTTGTGTACAATTGCAGAGTATCTGGGATTTACGAGCAGAAAAGAATCAGAGTAATTGCACTCTTCCTGCATGTGTGCAAATACAAGGCTTCCAAAGTTTTCTGTGGGGCGATTTAACTGCTTTATGCACGTATGGATATTTCGTCCTGAATCTGCCACAACTTTTACCTCCACCATCATCTCACCGAGCAATTAGGAAAAGAGCACGCCCGCGCCGGCACACTTTGATACACACACGAACAGGCACAGAGATACAAAATCAACTGGACAACCGCATGCTCAAACACAGACAGTGATGCAACAAAACAGCAACAGCAAAAGCAAAGGCAGCGCTCTGATGATAATTACTGTTGCCGTGCGCCTGGCTGCCTGGAGAGGGGGAAAGCTGAATATCAGAGGAGAGCTTGGCCTGCAGCGAGGTGGCGCCGGGCCCTGGACCCACAGAAAGTTTCTTCAAAGTTGGTCGTGGCACAGCGGTTTGCTGGCAGAGAGGTCAGATGAAAGGAAAAGATGAGACAAACAGTTGGACCTGACCGCCGCGCGCAGCATCATTACAGCACAACAACAGACCAGAGGACGGAAAGCCATTCCAGGTTTTCTGTCACAAAGTTACAGACACGGAATAGCGACTGAAAAGTTTGATAAAGGTAATGAAGGAACACTGAAGGAGCTATATTGGTAAGCCTTAACCCTTTAACACAAGTGTTTGCGCTGCTTTTCTCCTTAAAAATCGAATGGAATTACATTGATTGTGTTAACGATTGAGAAGTTACAGTATGATAAAAATGTCTTTAAGCATCACTGGCGATGCCTCAGGTGTGAAAGGGTTAAAGTGACACACTGAAATAGTGCACTTTGAGTGCTGCATTTTCACTGTTATCCATTAGCATAACAGTGGCACCTTTCAAGATAAAAATAATTAAGTGCTGCACAGTAACACACAAAGTAAAATATAGAATATAATAACAGAGTTAAGAAAAAGCTACTTTAGAAAGATGGGTTTTTAGCTGCTTTTTAACACTGAGTTTACAGATGGAGCCAGTGCTGCAAAGGCTCTGTCACCTTTAGTTTTTACCAAGATCTTTTAACCAACAGCAGGCCTTGGTCACATGATCTCAGGGACCTGCTGGGAGTGTATGGCTGCACAAGGTCTTGTACATAGACAGGTGCTTGGTTATTAAGAGTTCTACATGGTAAAACCGGGATTTTAAGCTGCACTCTGAAGCAGATAGGGAGCCAGTGCAGCTGGATTAACAACGGGGAAAACTTGGAAGATTTTGTTTAAAGGCTTGCAGCAGTGTTCTGGACAACCTGAAGATTTTTTACTGATCCGTGAAAATGGAGGGCTGCACGGCGGCACAGTGGTTAGTGCTCTTGCCTCACAGCAAGAAAGCCCCGGTTCAAATCCCGGCTGGGGGATCTGAAAAACATCAACTGGAGTTTGCATGTTCTCCCCGTGCATGCATGGGTTTTCACCGGGGACTCCGGCATCCTCCCACCGTCCACAAACATGCTTCATAGGTTAATTGGTGACTCTAAATTGCCCCTAGGTATGAATGTGAGAGTGGATGGGTGTGTGATTGAGGACCTGTGACAGACTGGCGACCTGTCCAGGGTGAACCCCGCCTTCGCCCATCAGTAGCCGGGTTAGGCTCCGGCACCCCCGTGACCCCGAAAGGGATGAATGAATGTGAAGATGGAGTTGCCATAATCAAGAGGCGAAGAAATAAAAACACAAATGAGCATCTCCATCTCAGAACACGATACAACTGGACTCAGTTTAGCTATGTTTTTTAAATGATATAATAAAGAACGAACAAGTGAACCAACATGAGAGTAAAGAGATAAAACTGGGTCTATAGTTACTCCAAGGTTTCTAACAGAAGGCCTGACAAAAGAGGCATGTGGACCAAACCACTGGACTATCTGGGGGAGGTATTTGTCAGGAGCACAAACGAGGACCTCAGTTTTATCATCATTTAGTTGGAGAAAGTTGTTGTTAATCCAACTATTGACCAAATCCAGACACCTTCGTAAAATCTGTATCTTAAAAACATCCTTAGGTTTAAAAGACACATAAAGCTGAACATCATCAGCATCAAAGTGGTAAGAAATGTCATTAATAAAGCTTAAAATATGCTGCAAAAGCAGCAGATATAAAATGAACAGTAAGGGTCCCAAAACAGAGCCTTATGGCATACCAGAAGAGAGAGATGCAGAAGAGGGCTTAAACTTAGAGGATATCATGGAAAAGCATCTACCACTCAGATATAAGGTGAACCATTTTAAAGCGGATCCGGATACTCCAACCCAGTTTTTCGGCTGTCCAGGAGGACGCGATGGTCGACGGTGTTGAAGAGTCCGGTAAGGCCAGTAGCATTAGCACAGAGCAGTTTCCTGCATCAGGTAAGAGCTGTTTCAGTGGAGTGAGCTCTGCGAAAACCTGACTGAAACTGATCAAAAATAGCATGTCTGTCTAAAGCAGTTGTAAGTTGTTTAGTAACAATTTTTTCCAAGATCTTTGAAATAAGCGAAAGATTAGAGATAGGTCTGTAACTGCTCAAGAGAGAAGGGTCACGCCCAGGTTTTTTAAAGAGAGGAAAGATGACAGCTTCCTTAAAGTTCTCAGGAACTTGACCAGACAGCAGAGACGAGTTAATTATTGACAGGATGCAGGGACCAATGCACTGGAAGACATATTTGAGCTAAGGTGCTGGTAACACATGGAGGAAGCAGGAGACACTAAAGACACAGCCTTCAGTTCAAAATACAGCCTGAAAGAACTCAGTTCAGAAAAGGAATAAAATACTATTTTTGGTTCTCAAAACACTCATGCAATCACTCCAGCATCAAAATGCCTTTTGCTACAGTTGCGATTCTTCATTCTTTTACCTGTGAGACGCAGAAATCGCAACATCCCATAATGATCACAAATGCACTTTTGTGCATTAAAATCAGACTACATCAAGGCTAATTATTGTTCTTAATAATTCCATAAAAATCTTCACTTCACTGCTCCTGCTGCTAAAGTTATAGACATATTCTATAATACATAATATAATACATATTCTCACCTCTGGTGTGCCTCGCGTCTCAGAGTGGGAGAGATTTCATCATCCAGTTGGCTCATCTGTGATCCTGTTCTTGCCCGGTGGACCTCCCCTTTGGCTCGTCTTGTGTCTTGGAGCAGGACAGATTCCAGATTTCAGGTGACCCGTCTGTGCTCGTGTTCGTCTCTAGCTCTTCTCGTGTCCCCAGCTGTCTGAGCTCCATCTGGATGAAGCCCATCTGCTACACTATTTAAATGTATAGTTGTAGAATTAGACAAACTAATTCTTCTTTAACAGTCCTGGTACATCGCTTGTCCATCCTGGGAGAGGATCTCTCCTTCATGTGGACATCCCTGAGATTTCTTCAGCTGAAGTGTGATTGTGTTATTTATTTATCTCCTGGAAAGACAATGTAAACAGAAGGTCTTAAAAAGCTGCATGTTGGTGTGGATCTCCGCTCCTACTGGTTGTGTTCTCCATCACTGCCATCCTGAGTAAAGCGAGTACAGTCTGAATAGTTTTAGGCTGACAACATGACCGAGTCAAACTAACCATGGAGCACAAAAAGAGGAGGTAGTTTTCCCAGAAGAATTAAAAGAAAACCTTAAACAGGTTACAAATAAAGACTGTGGGATCCTCTCTAAACAGCTGTAGAAGATCCACAGGACTGGAGACAGTTTCCCTGGATGAGACTGCAGGAGTAAGATAAAAGAGACGAATGATACGGATGGTGACCAAAGAGTCCAGAACAACCTCCAAAGACACTAAAGGTGAACTCAGAGGTTGTTAGTCAGATCAAACTATCCATCACTATTTGAGCCAGAGTGGACTTTAAAGGAGATGACCAAGGAGGACGTCAATGTTGGAAGTGACAAGCAACGAAGAATCTATCATCAGGACAAATGAGACAAAACTGGAGCTTTAATGAAACATCAACTCTGTGTTCACAGAGCCAATGATGAAACATACAAAGCAGATAGTCTCCAACCTTCTTCAGGCCACAGAATTGTTTAAATTAGACAATATTTTCACACACCGGGCCAAAGTCTGCATTTTTAAGCTTTCAGATTCTGAAAATCTACTTTCAAAATAAAATACTGCAAGAAATATTGTTTAAAAAAAGTTAAAAATATATATAAGTAGACATTTTTTAAACAGATGATGTGGATTGAATGAATCAAAGTTTTAATTTGTAGAAGTTGTGACTGATTTTAAAAACTCCAATACAATGTCATTTTAACTCTCAATCCAGGCTCCGATTATCTTTAGAGGCAAAAAGATTGATCATGTTTTGCTTTTATATAAATCCTCATTCATTTCCAACACAAATTAAGATTTTCTGTTCTAAAGTTTCTGAACCTAATTCAGCCTCGCTGTAGGAAAATTCTCAAATGTCCCTTTTACAAGTTTCCAAAAATCAGCAACTTTATCTGATTGAATCTTCATTCTCTGTAAAATGTTTGGACATTGTGATGAAGATTTTCTCTTACCGTCAAAGTGGAGGCTAACAAGCAGATGCTAGCTTCAACTACGTCAGAGTTTTAAGGTGTGATGGATGAATGAACCGTAACACTGGTATTTTCTAAATATAATATAAACGTGAATACAGCTATCTCCAATATTATTATCTGGCTGTGTGAAACAGTTGAGAGTCTGTCGCTGTGTGTTAGCTAGAGCGGCTTCTGCTACATGAGAATATTGAGGAACACTTCTGTAAACAGCAGCTTTATTATTCTTTAAGTTGAAGGCTCTTCGATTTTCTCAACGACTCTTTCGTCGTTTGAAACTTTCCAAATACATTTTATTGTCCTTAGATTTTTAGCTAGCAATCCAGATAGCCATGCAGATACATGGTAGCCATTTTTCAAAATAAAACTTCCTTCAGGTTTAGAAAATAAAATAGATGGAAATAATCTAAGTTAGTGCATATATTTCTTTTTTCTGTCTTTTTTTTCGGTACCAAGTGACCCACAGATTGTTATCCGGGGTTTGGGTAAAACCGACACAAAGAACAGTGTCTACTGTGAAACACAGAGGAGGCTCTGTTAGGGTCCGACTCTGTGCAAAGTTCTGGAAAATTTCAAAATGTTTTGGACTTAAAGAAAAACATTGAACTGTTTGAAAAAAGTTCCTTTTATGATCTCTGATCTAAATCCTGTTGAACATTTGGGGGGAAACATTCTGCAAATCTGTTGGATCTTTTTGTGCACCAGTGGAGCATAAGAATGGAGCAGAGCAGGAAGTTAGTGACCCGCTGATTGCATTTTGTTCTGAACAAATACAAGCTTCTTGAAACGGCATTTTCCTCTGCTCCTGATTCACAATGATTTGAATAAAGAAATACTCAGAAACAACTTTAATCTTAAATGATTTCATACGTGTCCTCTATCGTGAAGAAAAACTGCTACAAGAACATGTTAAACACAATTGTCCTTGGAGTGGGTGTTTAAAAAAGCTTTCTTTCTACTTAAATAGTCAAGTTCATTGTATTTATTTATTTATTTTTATTGTTTATTTGATAGGAACAAATACAAAAGAACATAGATCATTAGAACAATCTGATGCTTGTATTACAGTGTTTATAGCCTGTCCCTAGTGGAGCTTTTACTGAAAAAAGTTATGCAGCTGAAAGACAATACAAAGAGTAACACACTAAAAACCATCTAAAAACTGTAGAAATTCATTAATGACCATTGAAAATAAGTAGAAAATGTACTCAAGCATACTCATATTACACACTTCACAAAGCCAGATAATGTTTTACACAATGTGCTCACACGGCTGTTTATCAGAATTTAGTTTGCTTTTTAGAGATGGACACTTTAGTTAAAGACTTTATTTTGGCGGGGAGGCTGTTCCAAAGATTGGCTCCTTTCACTGAAAAAATATTTTGTACAAAAGACGTTGGATAAAATGGGACTTTACAGTCTCCACTGGCAGCTGCTCTTGTTGGTCTGGAAGTTTCTAGGTTTTTGATAAATGTAGAGAGTGGTTGAGGTGTAAATCCAGTTAGATGTTTAAAAAATAAATGGATGTAGTTCATGAAATTCATACAATTTAAAATCGTGAATATAAAAGTGATGATAAAAAATAGTTTTTTTATCTAAAATTTTTAATCGTAGAGCCTCAAAAGGGGTTTTAAGGAGGTTTAGCAGACAATACGACACATGGGTTAAAATCGTTGAGTTAATAAAATCATAAGCACATTTAGAAGTTAAATATCCCTATGATTTTGATTACAGTCTAACTGCATGTTTGCAAGTGTTTCCAAAACCTTTCAGTGGGGAGAACAGCTTTAAGCCTGTTGATTTAGATTTGTTCATGCTGATTGTTGAATGTTTATATTCTTATAATTCTAACATTTTTATTTTGTCTCTATGTTCAACCTGCATGTTGAAGGTTTCTGCGATAATGCTGTTTCAGAGTGAAAGTTTTCCACGTCTGTAAAAAGATGTTATGGTTGCAGCTAATCTTTTAGATTGAGTTTTTTCTGTAACCTAGGCAACCAATATTCAAATAAATGGAAAGTGTGTGCAGATGGGCGGCAGATTTGTGGCGGCAACAAACCATCACTGGTCTCCTTGTGAGAAAATCTCCCTCTGGATTGTGTCTCTTCTTTCTAAAAGTATTTGTGTTTGCAGAAATGATTCTGATTTACATCCTGATTTGTATGAGTTGCTTTGTAGGACATGTTTTAAGTCAAGCGCTTGTATTCAGGGGTGTCAGAATGTTGTGTTAACTGGGATTAATTGCAGACATTTTAGCACATTATCCCCTTTGGTTGTGTAAAAATAAAGTTAAAGTCTGTTATAATAAAACTTCATAAAGTCACCTTTTTTAGTTGAATTTTCATAATTTATTTGACTACAATGTCACAAATTTTAAAGAAAATCCCTCAAAGTGAGGCTTTTTATTGCAATAATGAGGGTAACTGCAGGTCACGATTAATTAATCGCACAAAAATTGAAACACATGACAGCACTTTTGTGTTTATTTTCTGATTTACATTCCAGTTCCATTCGGTCCCTAAAACAATTTGAAGAAAATAAACAATAATCACCGAAAAATGTAACTAAAGTCACATGAAAGCAAATAAGCTGCAAAGATGACAGAGAATAAAAGACATTTAATGGTCTGGAGATAATAAAAAGAAATGTCAGCGTTTTAAACAAAGGACAAACACATTTTTGGAGAAAAATGTGTGTTTTGTAAAATGTTATCTAAAGTTTAGTATCTGTGGAGAGATCTGCGTTTTCTACCACACAATCCACACCTCAGTTCATGCATGGCGGCGGCCTCCGCTCCTCCTCGGCTGTGGAAACCCATCGGCTGCAGGACGACAGATGGGGGCGTGTCCTCGCTGCTGATGCTGGACTCTCTCTGCTCTCCTGCTTCCTCTGCAGCACCCAGAATCTGCAGGGTTCTGTTCGAGCCAGCGTGTTCACATGACAAAATGAGCCAATCAATTAAGAAGATGTGGGCTATAGCTGGTGAAGGATATTGCAGTAATTGTGCTCGACTAAACGGGCTAATTATTTTTAGCTTGGAAGAAAAAGTACAGGTGTTTTTCTAACTCTTTCAGGTTTTTCTTTTTTTAGGATAATCTTGCCGTGACAGCTACTCATCTTATTCTAGAACATTACAAAAATAGATGTTTCTATAAACAGTCCAGTGTGCTCTCTCTACAGCTGTGGATCCCCCTTTTTTTGTCTTAGGAATTTAAAGTAACCGTTTTTTCACGCCAAGCGTTCAGTCACATCTGATCAGGATCCTTTAAAAGGGGATCTAAGCCAGGGGCCCCCAAACTACGGCCCGGGGGCCAGATCCGGCCCTCGTCCACATTTGGCCCGGCCCCCCAAACTGTTTTAGCTAAACTAGACTTTTTTTAGGCTATATTTGGAGTTTAGCTAATATTATAGCCTTATGCTAGCTGTTTTGGCTAAATAAGATATTTTTTCCAGTTTTCTAGGCTAATTTGGCATTCAGCTATTTCAGCTACATGCTAGCAGTTTTGGCTAATTTAGGCTTTTTTCAGGTGCAGGTCAAAACAAAAAGAGATAGAGAGGTGGTGTGGTTTGTCAGAATTGTTCACCTGTTCAGTCTTTTAATTTTGCTGATCAGTTTGAACATCTGTATGAACCACAGTTTTTACTGCTCCGTTGATACAGTGGAAGAGTAGGCAACTAAGGCGGTGCTTAGGACGCTATGGCTTCAAAGCAGCAGTTGTTTTGACGAGTCTGCATTCATCCGACCACATTTTAATGAGTTGCTGTTGCATCGCTGCTCCACGCTCGTCCCGTAACAACAGGCTATGATGGCGGTTTTGGTTCAGGGATTCTGATTTGCTCCAGTTGAAAAACTGCAACAAAACTGTTTGATTCCCTAAAGAAGGGGAGCCGCAGGTCATAGACCCTGTTCTAAAGAAGCAACTTTTGTCTTTTTCTGTAAATGAGGAAGAGACTTGTTAAAGAGAAATGTTTGCAGTCACTTTTTATTTTTTTAACATCAAACCAACAAAATTAACTAACTAACTAACTAACTAACTAACCTTACTTCAGTCATGAATGTCTATGAACTGCTTAGTTTTCCACTACAAATCATCCAAAATCAACAACCATTAAAGCCAATTTCATTCCTATGTCTCAGTACAAATCTCAGGAAATGTGCATAGAAATTAAAAAACTACAAGACAGGGAAACATTCTGGAGGGAATAAACAGAAACATCTAAAAAGTTTATTTTACAGAGAAAAAACACATTTAATTGAAGGTTTGAGAAAACAAACTGATACGTTGTCCAGCTATTCAAGTATATCCTCCATCTTCTCTCCTTCTTCTGCGTGTTTCTTCTATTTAATAAGGAAGCTGCAAGAAAAGAAAAATGGAGAATGAAGACAATTAAACAGTAATTATATATTTTTCAGCAATTTTCCATTTTGCGTCAAACTTCTCTGAAACATTTGGTGTGGACTGAAGTTCATTATGAAGAACTTCGAACATGTTGACTCAGATGTCCTCTCAGTCATTTTCCATCTTTGGGAGGTTAAAAAAGGCTCTTTCTTAACCTTTGTGCAAGTAAAAGACCGATTAATCTTTCAATTCACATTATTCTTTTTAAATCCTTTGCAAGTCATGTTGGCTGAAAGAAATCCTCCCCTCTAGGAAACGATCAGGTAAATCCAGCAAACAGAAAGCTTTCAGACATTAAGAACCAAGGAGAACAGAAGCTCTGGAGCAGAAGTTCTCAAAGTCTTTGTAGCCGAGGGCCAAATTAAGAACTCCACATTACACTGGGGGCCAATTTTGGTGGAAAAAATGGATAAACAGAAAATGTTTAACAACTTTAATGATCAAATGTCATTTGTAGAATTAACAGAGCATAAGAACAAACTGAGCATGATTTGAAACATTGTTTTAACTGAGAAATATCATTACATTTGGTCAACAACAAACCTGTGATGTCTATGTGAGCTACTTTCAGCATACATTCTTTTACAAACTCCCAGCCACTGAAGTGCTTTCTACACCGGTGTTGTGTCAAGGTGCGTTCCCCCTGCCAGAGTTCGTTTCCCTGCTCTCTGGCTTTGTTGATTTCTTTTTCCTAACGCTCATATTTTTTCCCAAAAAGCGTTAAAAGAAGGTGGATGATTACCATATTTTTCCACATTCTACATAAAACAGCAACAGCTTGTTGTGTTAAAAAATGACCTTAGAATAAGAAACAGAGACTATTATGGAAGCATGTAACAATGGACATTAATAAAGAGTTGTTGATTCTGCAGCACATTTTTGGAGGGCACAGATTCTGGCAGTGAACCGACAGCATCCGTGCCCCCTCTCGTTGTTTTGACCAGGACATTTCTGCTTGGATTTTATGTATTCATAAACTTTAGAGTTTTTGAAATATTGAGCAAAATATACCCCATAGGAAATGACTGAGAAAGTTATCAAATTCAGTGTTTTTAAGTAGATTAGCAACAAGCCTTTAAATATATTCAAGGGCTATATTTTCATTTTTTCATAGCAACTTAAAAAAAATTGTATTGAACTGTAACATAAGCATTTTGCTAGCTTATTTGGGTAACTTGGCATCTACTGGGTTTTTTTTTTTTTTACCTAACATTTTAGCAACATACTAAGGTTTTTGGATAACTTGTTATCTAACAGAGTTTTTACAGGCTAATTTAGAGTTTAGCTTCTATTTTAGCAACAGGTTAACGTTTTGACAAATTTAGTTTACTGAGGAATTTTAGGATATTTTGGAGTTTAGCTAGTATTTATGCAACATGCTAGCTCATTTGGCTAATTTGGCATCTACTAAGGTGCTTTGGGCTAATTTCGAGTTTAGCTCATATTTAAGTAACCCACTAAATGATTTTGCAAAATTGTCACGTATTAGTGATTTTTAAGCAGTTTTACTACAAATTTGTCAGACATTTAGGTCAACTTCAGCGTTCTTTCATAGTTCTTTAAAATTTGCCAGTCTTGTAGCTAATTTAACATTTTTGCAAAAAGCTTCAGCATCTTCAGTGACTGCTTTCAGCAAAAAGCATTCACACTAGCATTAACGCAGGTAATACAACTTTTCTAGTTCTTGTTCGGTTTCCTCTTTGCTGGCTGTTATTTGATTAGTTGTTGTATATTGGGGTTCTATTTTTGCTAATATTTATTACCGCATGAAAGCCTTTCACAGACATTCTGGCATTTAAGTTTAATAGATTTGTTTTGGATTGATGTTACTCCCAGCATCGGTCACCCTAATAAAACACTGTGCTTCTCCTTTTAAACCCTCCTGGTTTTAATATTTCTTTATTTTTCTGAATTAGGGACATAAGTTGTTTTGGGCACCTATCATGCTTGGTTTTGGGGTTCAAACATACCCAGAAGAATACTGTTTGGTGTGAGTGCACCTTTAGGGATTCTACAACTCCCTAAGACTCAAAACAGAAATCTGCTAATATGGCATTTTCAAATCACTGAGAAGAGTTTGGATCCAGGCTAACAAAGTTTAAATAGAATCACGAAGTGAATCATGTTGTGCATACTTGTGTTATGCTTCCATTTCCCACTATTACTGTGAACATAGTGTTTACAAGCTAGAATATTAAGAATCAACCTCTGTATTTCTCCTAACCATGTCCGTTACAGAAGTGTTTGTATGTCGACGATCTATAGCCATTTTTTGGGATACAATCCCAATATCATCACATAAACTCATTCTGAAATCACAATTAATTCATCCTACATGATGGAAAAATGCACTTAGGGCAAAGAACATTGAAAATGTTAACAGGACTTGAAGTTACACAAACAGCAGCAGCAGCTGTTGTTTTTCTATACAATGAGACACAAATATTGCCTCACATGTAAAGATGAGAGCAGTCTGTAATGTTCCTCTTACACACATTTTAACTGTGAGAGAAAGGATGTGAATTAAGAATCCAGTCAATCACATGATATACATTTTTAAAGAATTTATTTAATTTATTTGTATAAATAGAGCAGAAAATCAGCTTTTACCTCCAACAGACGAGCAAGTGTTCCTCACTAACACCTGTTACTTCCTCATTAAGAAGCCTTATATCCTTCACTAGTTACCTGTATCATTGTAGCCTGTTTGAAGTGGTTATACACCTGCCCGCACCTTTAAACAGTCAAATTGCAACCTCTTCACTATGACCAAAGAGCTGTCAAAGCACACAAGGAAAATATTTTATATCTAAACAAGACAACTACATCTACTGAGAAGACCTCAACTGTTGGAGTAGTTATTAGAAAATGGACAAAATAGAAGATCACTGATAATCCTCCTCCATCTGAGCTCCATGGATGAAGTTCCAATGATCTGGAGGACTGTGAGGACTCGACACATTCTCGTTCCCAAGTCGTCACATGTTGACGTTTGGTTAAGGACCCCTCCGGTTCACTTTTTGACGTTTTGGGTGTCTCATCGCTTTTTGACGTGCTGGGTTCTCCAATTCAGTCAGGGCTCCCCACCCTCCAGGTCGCTAACCGGACGCAGGCAGTACCAGTACCCTGGCCCCAACCTTAACCTGGTACCGGACGTGGTACCGGTTTGTAGACCAGATTAGGGTTAGGGTACCAGTATCGGCTATGTCCCGAAAACCGGTCTGTTTCCGACAAAACGTCCAGACCCGTGACTCAATGGGAACAGCCAGCACGTCAAAACAACGAGTTGTGGACACCAAACAGGGTCCTTAACCAAACGTCAATACGTGATGAGTTGGGATGTTTTGTAGAACTACATGGGGGACTGGTCAAAGACCTGAAGACAGCTGAAACCACAGTAACAAAGGTTACCATAGTAACACACTATATTTTCAGAGAGTCTTAATCCTTCAGAGTTCCAAAGACCCCCTGTTTAATGCTACGGTCCCAAAACTACAGCTGCCACTGCGCGATGTGCAGGTATCAGCAGAATCTTCAAGATTTCATACCGACGCCCGATTTAAAACGTTTTATTGGCATGGTCAACGGCAGTCAGGCAGCTGTCAGGTGTGAAGAATGTCTGGCTTTTTAATTACCCCCCAGGCTACCAGGGGGCTGGTGGCACTTGATATGGACGGCCGCCGTCCTGAGACAATTACACATTCTGGAGTCAGAGCTGCTGCCGGATGGTGATTCTGGCTGTCGCAGTCCAGCTGTCGCCCGATTTTTGTCATAATGTCACTGGACTGCCACAACACGACCTGAAATGTGGCCACTGACTGATGTCAACTTTTAGAGAAATATCGTCCGTCCACTCCCCCTATTGATGCGAATATGCATCAAACAACTTCTGCTCCAAACTTACCCCAATTTGTTATCTACTTAAAAACAAACCATACATGGATTATTTTTTCTAGCTCAGGCATCAAAAGGTTAAGGTGAAGCTGTCACAATTACAAATGCTGCTGAATTTGATGAAAAACTTGCTTTTAGGAGGCAAAGCTGTGGCATTTTGGGGTATGTGAATGTGCCCTAAGCCAGCACATCTTCAGGCCATCTAAAGTCTGTCACGTGACCAGAAAAAACCAACATGGAGTAATTGTATAGACGATGACCACCATGTATGGAGTCAAAGAATGTGTAGTTGCATCCCAACAACATCATGGAAGCATCACGCTTTAGGTGCTTTTCTTCAAAGGGGAACACGATGACTAATCAGTATAAAGGAAAGATGAATTGGATCAAACATGGTGCGGTTAAATCCGGATCTGCCAGCGTGACAATGATTACAAACACATTCATGGACAGACTTTTAATATTTTGTGATCTAGCCAGTCTCTGGACCTCAATCCATAGAAAACCTGTGAGGGAGGTAAAATTGACAACCCTAAAATATAGCTCTTGAGAAGATCTGCATGGAAGAATGGACCAAAACAGCAGCAACAGTGTGGGCAAAACTGGTGAAAACCTACAGGAAATGGTTCTTCTCTGTCATAGGGTCACAGTTTGAAGTAACAATATAAACTTTTGTTATTGACAAACAACAACAAAAACAAACAGATTCTTTGAAAATCAGACAATGTGATATTCTGGATTCTTTATTTACATTTTGTTTCTCACAGTTGAGTATCTATACTCGACAACTTTGCAGAATCGGTGACTGAGCACAAGCGCAACTAATACTTCTAGATAAAGTGATTAAAAAATATATATATTTCTCTCACAAACTTGTTCATGAATTATTTTTATTGGAATTACTTTCTTTTGTCTCATTTGTGATTGGAACATTTTATCTTTTAGTGACATCACAACTGTATGTATTCAATTTTCTTTTAACAATGAAACACATGGATAAATCTGTTTTTTTGCAGTTTACTCAATCCTCTCATAAACGGCAGAAGCAGAAATCTTCACGTCAAATGAGGTTAATATAAGTGCACATTGCTTTGAAATGAGGTGTTGATTAAATTTAGATCAGAAGACAATATTGCTGTAGTCACCTGTAGGGATAACCGTGGTACTTGGACCTGAAGATAGAGAGCAGGAAACTGAAGAAAAACACCACCAGGCCCAGACCCACCAGGCAGATGACTGCAAAACACACAGAACATACTAAACATGTAAATAAGGCAAATCAAACTCACTAAATAATCGCATTTGTGTGATCTAAAGCCTGTCAACAGGAAAAACATAGTAAATAGAAACAAACCTGTTCGTTTACAAATAAATAAATACTTAACTAAAAATGTCAAAGCTAAAAGCCAGCTTTCAGTACAGTTTTTTATCCAAAAACAGCTCAAATAAAAGGTTTGATTTGTGGACTGAGACTATAAGAAAAAGAGAAGGTCAGCTTTTGACATGAAGTGGGTTCAGTTTAAAGATCGACACTTAAACAACAGATGAAGCAGGAGGGGGTGTACAACAGCAGAAATCTAACCAAAAGTTGAAATTAAAAAAAGACTTTGGCTTTTGATGCACTTTCATGTGATGAAGTCATTCCACATTCGGAACAAAAGGCATTTCCATAACCATAACCCAGTGGGAGCCACATACTCTCGATTAGCACTTATGTTATTGTTTCTATGATAAATGTAAATGAAGCAGCTATTGTTTTTTTTATTTTTGACATCTCAGCCAGAAATATTTAAATCTAATTACTCAAATAAATCTGAGGTAATTAAGTGACCCTGCTGTATTCCTAGAATCATAAACCTAAAATCCTTGAGTTTGTTCAATAATAGAAATCCACCTTTTCGATACGATTTGTATACGATATATTCAAAAACTGTAACTAAACAATTTTTCAAGTGAATATGAATGCATCTTTCATTGAAATAAAATGGTAAAATTCCATATTGCATTATTGGTACTTTTTTGGTTGGATTGGGGGGTTAAACCACCAAATGGTTCCTGAGAGCAGCTGTGTCTGCAGGTCACCCCTCTCCCAGAGGATGGGTCAAATGCGAGGAACAAATTTCAGGTCTGTAACAACTAATGGGACCTTTTAGTTCTACTTAGTTCTATTCTATATGATCCTGTGTGACACAGGGTGTCTTTTGTTTTGAAAAGAACGTGAACCTCAATTGACTATTTCATAAAAATAAAAAAAAAAGCAATTTTTTTATGTTTATGTTTTTTTATGCAAAAGAAAAATGTTCATTTACATTTTTCGTAACGCAAATCTACGTCTTTTGTTTCTGAAGGATGAAGACAGTGTGTGGCCCATACTGGGTTGTGTGTTGAAGGTTGCAGACCTTTGATGTAAACCATTAAAAGACTTTCCTTACAGGTTGGCACTATAGAACTAGTTTAAAGTTGATTGACAGAAGTGGGAGAGTCCGTCCACCCAAACGCCAATCTGAGAACTCATAAATATGTGTATATATTTATGTGAGTATGTGCTTGAAGTTTGTGACAAGCAAATACAACCATGAGTTTGTCAACCTCCACGACATCAAGAGTGGAAGCCTTATAACAGCATAGAGAAGAATGTGTGACGTATCTGCGTTTTCATTTCTGAATGTGGAAGAACTTTTGAGTTCTGGTTAGAATCATCCAAATCTTAACTTTATGCATGCAGGTACCTGCTGCGACCGGTTTCTTTTTAAACTTTCTGTGAAACAGAAAATCATATTCACAGCAATTAGCATTTATTTCCTTAGTGGCCATTCTAAAGTGAAGTATACATAAACATGATTTCTAATCTGTGGAGAAATTACGTGCGTCTGTATGTGCTGCGTAAAAGTGTATGCGAGGTCTAATCCTAGTGAGGAGCTGTGTTAAATTAAACTGTCACCACCACCTGATATTGTTAATCAGGGATTAGGACGAGTACCTCTCCTAGAGACTAAAATGGGAGATCTCCTTTTCAGAGCATGTGGAAGAGAAAGAGGGAAAGAACAGAAGTGTCAAAACAAACGATTTGGCTGAGAAACTGGAAGATGGATTCTTAGTGTCAGTTTTTGTGTATGCGCGGGGTGCGTCCTCTGTGTGTGGCAATGCGGTAATGCATGCATATATAAGACAACGGCGGCTGCCATCGCTCAGTGTCAGCCACTCCATAAACGCTCCGCTTTCATTCTGTCTCTGTCCAAGTGTAGAGAAATATTTACAATTCGCCGTGTGAATGTAAGCGCTGGCACAGATGAGTGTGTGTGCGAGAACTCAGCTGACATTCAAGTACTAATCCAAGGCGCACATGGAGATACTCGTTTGCACACTTCTGCAGCATAAACGTGTGCTCCTAAGAGTGCAGTGAAGGGCATCACAAGCACAGGTCAATTAGTCATTCCCTGCTGAGAAAACCTCACTTTTGAGAGGCTATAATTTGGGTTAAATAAAGGTTAAAAAAAGGAACTTATTCAAGAGACACACAACTGTTGTAAACGTGAAGCATATTCCGATGAGAACACAGTCTTAATGCGTTGAAGCACATTTGGCCTCATGCTTCACTACCTGCCACAGCGCTGTACTTCCACAGCATCTTTATGGAGTTGGGAGGAATACGTCTTTCTTCACACATCAATAATGCAGAGATCCCGCTGTATGTCCACGGATAATGACTTTCACAAATGCACATGTGCTAAGCATGCCAATATGTGGACTGATTTATGACCACAGCCTAATGACAAGTAGTTTAGATGAATAGTTTCCTCCTCTGACAAAAGTACTAATCCCTTTCCTAACTGAAGGCTCACTTCAAACTGTAATTTATGTGTCTGTAAAAACAGGAAAAGGATAAGCTCTTCTCATACCAATAGACTGCGATGCTAAACGGCTCTTTAAAGCTTATTCTATGATTAGCAATTGGTTAAAGGAAATATGAAACAAGCCATTTCTGTCTTCCTTAGCTTTTTATTTATACATTTTTCTCATTATATTATGTTTGCATTTCATTTTTCAGGATGTTGGCAAAGCGTCTGCATCCCTTTGAATTGCCTCAGTGTGTGAAAGGTGCTGTATAAATAAAACCGCCTTTTCCTTTTTGCTGCCAACCAACCAAAGTCAAAACGCCTTTTCAGTCTGTTCATAAATTGTAATAATGCAAAGTCAATTATAAAACAACACATCTAAAATAAAAAATAATGAGATTGTTTAATCTGAACAACCCTTTGTAAGCTGAAAGCTGTAAATCTGCTTTAGGGACATTTATTATGTCATTTAAGCTTAGGCCTGTGTAAAGAATGAACTGATATTATATTTGTGCAGAGGCTGCATAATGTATCCCGACTGTCAGGTGGAAGTCACAGCTAAGGCTAACCTTTAAAGCTAACGTGTAGAGTGGGTGAAGTCAAAGGTGCACTAGAACACGCATAATAACACGACAGAGATCAGGAAGTTTGACCCACTTGAAGGAACGTTGATGTGGATTTGTTTACAGCTGGACATTGAGGGGAAATGCATTATTTTTTTAAATAAAATAAAAAAAATCAAACAGTCCCATGGATTGAAACAAAGCTTTATTACTAGTGAGGTTCTAATCTGGTTTTTAGGCCCCAACCTGATTATAAGTCATTTGATTTTTAGCTTCTGCCAAACCGAGAGAGACAATCTGATTTAATCACATTTAAAAAAAATAAACACATTTAAGAGACAGATACAGGTTTTCCCTAGTTTTATTCTGTTATCTTTTTTAAATATAATTTAAAACTTAAAGGGTCCATACCAAGCCTTTCAGAATAAACTCTACATCCATTAATGCACGTGCTAAGAGAAGTTTCTTTCTGATTGAGAAAATTAGTCAATTATTATTAGGAGAAAGTTTGGTGACTGAATCATTAATCATTAGATTGTGAACATTTTGATCATATCTGAGTCACATCCCCATTAAAAATTCTTAAAAATAATGATTTGCTTTTCCTGGAGCGTGCACTTTGTAAACAGTCCCTCGGCAGCCGTCTGTGTCAGCAGCAAAGAGAGGCATTCTCATTATAAAGAAGTAAAAACGCAATTTGTTTAATGTCTTTAAAGGTTGTTTGAGTTAAGACAAAACACAAGAGACACTTGCTGTCAGTTTCCTATGGGTTGCTATGTCCAGTTCTTATTTAAACGATCCATGGACGGCACAAGACTTTGACAGTACAGACATTACCAGACTGTATCTGACCATAATGATCCAAGTTCCCAGAGTCAGTGAATGCTCCAGGACTGAGGTTACCACCTTCATCAATTTTGATTGGTCCTTCATGTTAGCTCCACCCCCAAGTGCCAGAATGGGGCCAAAAGTTTCAAACCTAAAATTTTTAGATTAGAAATCTAAAAACAGAAAATCTGAAGCTGAAAACAATTAAGTTTATATTAGAATTAGAATAAAATCTTTTTTTACACCAATGGTTACACCAACACCAATATTTTTTTTCAAGTTGTTTTATTTTGGTTTCTCATCTTAATGGCCCCAAAATGCCTCTATAGACTTCAAGTAAAGTATATTTCTGTAATAATAAGCTTGAAATGTTCAACACTGATCATAATAAGAATAAAATAAATAAATATCCAATCCTTGGTTGGGATCCAACCTCAGATTCTGATCGAGTCTCAAACTACTCGATCACATTTCTGATCGAAACATTCCTATTTAATACAGAAACAATTCGACTACTACAAGAAACAGAAAGATAACCCTTAAAGAAAACCCCAAGCAACTACATTAACAAAAAATAATTTCACAATTGAAATAAAACTGTTTTTTTAAATAGAAAGATAAACTATGATTGTGTACAGATAGCTCAGGCAGTGAAATAAGCATTTCTGTTCTGGAAATCCTGCTGCATGGAACGTTAAACTCTCTCTTTCTTTGACTCAATCTCACCCATTCCTTCTTCACCTCTTCACAAATCCCATTCAATGACCCTGCCTATGTACCGATTTAGTAACTCCCTTGCTGACTAATAGAGCGAGAGCTCAGAGTTCTGATGCAAATGCCTGTGGCAGCAGCAGATAATTTTGTCTAGTTGCACTGGGTATGGGAAATGTATGTAAGGGATTTAACACCCACATCCACTGATTATTCAAAAATGTAAGCCTAATCCTCACGCTGTTAATGACTGATGACTTCTCTCTGTGATATTATGTGATTAGTTTATTGAATTTGCATGTTGAGATGTGTGTTTCCAAATACGTTGTTTAGCTGTTGTGTAGAAAGTTCCAGTTCTGCAATAATGCTAATGCAATCTGCAGATGATTCCTTTGTTTTGCTGGAATTAGCAGAGGTGGACTGACCCAATACTGCTGATAAATGACAGACAAAAACACTGATGTGGTATGGAAAATCTCTTTTTTTTCAAAAATAAGTGAAATATTGAGGAAGTCATTAGCTCATCTTTAACGTCTGCTTTAATCGAAGTATCAGTGAAAATACATTTCTGAAATGGTTTAAACTGCAAAGTTACAATTGGAAGAAAGACTAAAGCTGATGGAGATGTTGCTGCAGAAAAGATCCACATAAGACAATCACACAGGGACTCGCATTGCAAATAAATTGACGATTGGCGATGGAAATTTTGCAACTTCAGCCAGTGGTGTAAGGAGAAATTTCACAGTTGCATTCATTCATTCATCTTCTTGTCCACTTTGTCCCTTTCGGGGTCGTGGGGGTGCCGGAGCCTAAAACGGCTGCTGATGGGCAAAGGCGGGGTTCACTCTGGACAGGTCACCAGTCTGTCACAGGGCCTCAATCACACACTCATTCACTCTCACATTCACACCTAGGGGCAATTTAGAGTCACCAGTTAAGCAGAAATTTCATAAACTTTAGCCGATTCCGTAGACGGAAAATTTGCAACTTTAGCCAGTTGGGTTAACAGAAATTTCCTAAACTTTAGCCAATTGCATCAACAGAAATTTTGCAACTTTAGCCGGTTGTGTATACAGGAATTTCCTAAGCTTTAGCTGGTTGCATAAGTGGAAGCTTAGGAACTTTAGCCAGTTGTTTAAGCGGAAATTTTGCAACTTTAGCCAGTTGCGTAAAACAGAAATTTCCTAAACTTTAGCCAATTGCGTAAACAAAAAATTTGCAACTTTAGCCAGTCGTGTTAACAGAAATTTTGCAACTTTAGCCAGTTGCGTAAAACAAGAATTTCCTAAACTTTATCAAGTTGGGTAAGCAGAAATTTCCTAAACTTTAGCCGATTGCATGAACTAAAATTTTGCAACTTTAACTATGAACTATCAGCTTTTAAATTATAGCTTTTAAACTATAACTGCCTAGCAGTTTAGTGTGTAAAATGATATTTCTTTTAAGTCAATAATAACAAGTGTTCAAATTTGTATATCCACACACGTTTACCTGCAGAGAAACAGCAGGCAAAATGCTGCTTTTTTGTCTGTGAATCAGCTGATTACGCAAAGACTTATGGTAGGTCAAAGGTAAAAAATTAAAAACGAGGGTTTGAGGACTTCCGGCTAATGATTTGGGGCGCCATGATTTTTTTTTTTTTTTTGCCCGGGTT
>NC_050512.1:3279849-3289623 GCF_002922805.2 Oryzias melastigma | reverse complement strand
CTACATATATTTTCTCTGTGGTCCAGATTCTCTTGGAAAAATGCTACAAAAACATGTTAAAAACACTAAAAACATGATCGTCATTGGAGCTGGTCATTAAATGATAACTCAGCCGATGTGATTTATTTCATAACATTTTCACAGTGTTTCTTACATTTACTTGTTTAACTAAAGTTAATGTAATTTTAAGAACACATTTAAATTAAATGCATCATTTCTGTTCTGTACACACTCCCTTTCAAATAGATATGAAGGAGAGAAGTGTGTTGTCCAAGCAATAAAAGTTTCTGTAGAATTTCAAACACTTCTATTGTGCATGCCTGTGGCCATGCGAATGATGTGTTCACTTTCCTGAAAGACATTTCTGAGAGCCTGATTTTCTGGTCAACGGTCAACTTGAAAATCTGTCAATTACAGCCATCAGCGGGGCAATCAGTGCATCCCTTCAGGAATGGTTAGTGGAGTATAAAATGGACCAAGAAAATATATATATATATATCACAAATTATGAAGAAGAAAGAAAACACATTTTTCAACTTACTTCTCCTCTTTCCAACATCACCCTTGGAGGTAGCAGCTTCATTGAGCAAAACCATCCCCATGGTGATTGCAGCATCTGGGACAAGGTTGTCAAGGAAACGGGCCACAGATATGAGAGGTACCGGCTAGAAAATACATCCTGACCCAGAAAGGAACTTTAAACATACACATACCTGTATAGATAAGTTCTTGCATGCATACATTTCTCAGGCGAAGTGCAAGGACAGCAAGTTCTTTGCAAAGAAAAAAAAAGGCAGGCCACAACAATCACAGAATCTTGAAAATCATTACCAATTAATAGATTAGAACTTGATATCAAATTATAGAACATGTAATTTAACATGTATATCTATAAAATAGAACGGAAATAGAAAATGTAAGTTTTTTACATTCATTTACTCTTTGTCTATTTTTCTTGTCTCTAACTCCAAGAGAACAGCGTTCACATTTTCAGGACACTATAGAATCAAATGTGTGGTGGCACACAGCAGCAGAGCGGAAGCCTGAGAAGGAGAGCATTATCATGGATTCCAACTTCATTTATTTATTTCAAAGGCCCAAAAAGTCTAGCTCTGCCAAGATAAACCAACAAAAGTCAAGTGCACACAAACACAGCACACTTCACAACAATGAAACACACTGACAAAAGCTTCACTTTTACTCTAAATAACAAGTAGACTCAACAAATGTTTTACCTTTTTCTTTAAACCGGTAAAGCTGAAATTGAAATAAATACATTTTTAGCATACTTTTTATACGGCGCGAAAAAAAGCATTTTGAAGTAACAGTTTGATGGCTGCTTGTAAGAGATAAATACTTAGTTTTCTGCAATATTACACAATAAAAAATCATTTCCTGGATTTTGATTTGACATTCTGTCTTTCACAGTTGAAGTGAATCTATGACGAACGTGACGGATCTCTCTCGTCTTTTTAAGAAGAAAAAAAATGCATAATATGTGATTGAAAAATATTTTTTTACACACGGTATATAATATAAGTAACTGTGCAAGAGGCCATGATTTGCTATGCCCCAAATATGTCCTAATTTTGAATATTTTTGTAGTTTTTTATTAAAGCCACATAGGGGGTTGATAAGTACAGGTTCTTGAGCTTTTTGAGTTGTCCAGGCCCGTGGAGGGTCTGAATCATCAGGGGGCACAGGTGTGTTTCCTGCAGGTTCCCTGAGGGTGTACAGCCACCTCTGGAACGTATGATTGTCATGTGTGTGGTAAGTGTGTTGTGAATCATGGAAAGGTCTATTTGTTTCCATAATTCTTTCATTTTTTTAACTTTAATAGAATATAGAGTCGTGGCCCACTGTTATTTGTTTTCAAGTATTTGTTTGTTTATTTTTACATAAATTGCAGTTTTAGTTCATAAAACCTTAGAAAACAGGATTTAAGAAATTTTAAATACTGTGAAGAAATGTGTCCAAATTTTTCAAGATATGAATTATTAAACCTAGTTTCATGAAATAATCATCTGGTGGAGGTCCTCTTTTGTGCCTAGAGCAATCAGGCTCCATCACTCTACTTTTGGGAGAACAGGACACAGTAGCAGGAGTTAACGTATACGTTTAGACCAGTTTTTATCCTTCTATCCTTATTGTTGTACCTGACAAAGGACACGCAAAGAGAGCGCACTTATCACGTGAACATCACTTATGGGCTACTTAGGCAGGATTTGGGAGGATTAGAACAATAAAAAAATACGTATGACGTGCCTGAATCTCACCTACCTAACTCTTGCGTGTTGCCTAGGTGTTCAGTAAGACCTGTTGCCAGTACAAAAAACTGTGCACAAACATTTTTGCCCTACATGCTCACTGCGGTCTATGACCTACATATTCTGTGTGGGTCACCTCCGTAGCCCGTACAGGTTTGTCCATTTTGACCTGTATCTAGTCATAATGCTGCATTCACACAGAACACGATCCGTGGAGCATGAAGCGGCCCGTTTCAATGTTAAGTCAATGGCACAGATTGAGGCAATCTGAAGTCCCACGACGGGATTTGAGCAACGGGGGCAGCAGAGAGACTTGATTCTGGCAAGTTGCCGGATAGCATCTGCCAATCAGGAAGTCAGCTTTGGGCATGTGACGTTTTCAGTAACACGATCAGAGGGTAGAATACTAATCTAAAGCCAGCATTTTTGTCCTGAACTTCCATCTATTTCCTTAACCCGCTGGGGCCGAGGGGTTACCAGAGCTCGTCCTGGCTGCTGTTGGGCGGAGACAGGATCCACTCCGGACAAATGGCCAGCCGGCAGACAGAGAGCCACTGCGGGATGTGGGGGATGAGCGTCCGTTTGAGCGTCCTGAACCTTGTGATATTTCTCTTATTTTTATTGAGACAATAATAATAATAATAATAATTAAAAAAGGCACCTTTAGTTTTGTTTTTTCTCTTGTTTTTTGTTTTTTTTTTATTGCGAGAGACTGAGCCTTGAAACTCAGCCACAGAGACACAGAAACACAGTGGAAGTGGCTGTCAGAAAACACAACCCCCACAGTGAAAGTGAACTAGCTCCAGGAATCTCAATGATCTCATGAACCCAGACATGTAGACGTGTAACCAATGTTTTTGTAGAACTCTTCACAATAAATAAACCTGTTTTATATCTCAACATCATCCGTGTCTTCCATACATTCTAAGTGAGATACCCACGGACACCGCTCCATGTAGCAATCATGCTAAAAACATTAGCGGGTAGCTCCTCCAACGTGCATCAAGCTCAGGCAGGCGGCGAGCAGCCAATTCGCCCCGCAGCAAAAGAGGGGCGGGCCAATTTGTTGCACGAATTGCATTTGGTGTGAATGTAGCACAAGGTCAGTTGTGACTAAGACTTATGCTTTGTAAGCTGGAGAAGCACTTTGTTTTTTAACAACTTTACAACAAGGCTACCAATTATCTTTTCTTTTTTTAATTAAACACCATTATACGTGTAAGCTCAAGGCAATCAATGATGATAAACGCTTTTGTTACCCTTTTCAACATTCCAAGTTTGAATGCTCTTCAACAAATGCATTCATTAAAGCTCTCAGAAGTCTCAGAGAAAATATTTAAAACAAATGAAGAACAATTTTAACCTCAGCTTCCCACCCACTCCAGGAAGCTAGAAATGGAATGCCTGGATGGACAAATGCGACTGAGAATGGGGAATTGCACAAAAACACATTTATCCATGCAGAAACTGGCTGAATGATTCTCATAAAATGTGTTTACACCTCCTGCACAGACAGCAAAGGGAGGCGTGCCATCGTGCCTGCCTTTGCATTTGTGGTTTATCTAAATGTGATCAGATGGTGGCACAAAAACCCAAACCAATGCGAGCACAAACAAACCTTTTGTCTGTGCAGCAGGTGTGACCTTGAACCAGTTATTTCCAATGGGAATGGACCCGACAGTTGGAATAACCAGTATCATCCCCGCCAGATACACAAAAGCAGCTGTGTAAGTACACAAGCAAACCGAGGTCCTCAAATACACACTCAAACACCAAACATGTTTACGTCCAAACAGCAGAATCACACTCACCGTCTTACTAGAGGTAGATTTTCGAGCAAGTAGCCTTCAATAGAAGTGAGTTTCTTAATATTTTTTGTCTTAATTTAATCCTCCTAGTGGAAAATTAACACTCAAATGTTCATCAAAGGTGACTAAATATTGAATAAATCAAACAGAAACTGGTGTTTGACCTTTTACTGAACGATAACTTCCGTCAGAGAACAAGACATTTCAAAGCACACACAAACCCCCGTAAGATTAAACTAAAAGGATACTCAAAAGGAGAATGATGTGCGACTCAGCTACAAACTGAGCCTGGCTGCTTCCATGAATGTAGCTCTGTGAACAGAAAAAAGAGACGTTAGTTTAGTCTTTTCTACACACTTTAAAAATATAACTATGGTAAGACAACTTATGCTAGAGTCTGTGTGTAGACAGAGTGTGTGTGTTCATAATGTTGGAGACAATGATGCACCAAAAGTGCACAATCAACAAAAACAAAGTGACATGAATGTTTGGTGTTATTTACAGTTGAGGACAGTCACCTAAAGCGACAGGGAAGCTGTGATGTTTCTGGGAGCAGAGATGATGAGAGTGTTACAACAATGACTTTGTCACTTTGCATACGCAATGACAACAACTCACAACAGCTATGAAAGAAAATACAGAGAGGACTTTCAAAAGCAATAAATTAAAAGTGTCTGCATATCTCTCAATTTCAGCTTATGATCTTACAGTACTTTTGATAGATCACATAAAAACAACAAAAAACATGGTCGTCTACAGACTTAAAAGCAACATCAACAGCAAACGTGTGAAAGTCCTGTTATAAATATAATTTTATCTGTTGGATAATGATCCCAATGTTCTTTCAATTATGATTATGCAGTTTTTAGCCAAAATGAAAAGGCCTGTGTTGTTTATTAAGACATATGCCTCGTCTCTATTAAGCGGTCCAGAACAGACTGTGAAGTATTTAGAAATTTCTATTTTAAAATGGACCCATTTAGCTGTACTATTTGTACTATTTTAAGAATATTCATGGGATCAAAGATGTTAAAAGTGTTTTGTTTCTAGAAATAGGGCTCAATGAGAAGATTTTTAATGTAATATGTGTGTGTTTTGAAGTACTATATACATGTTTTATTAAAAATATATGTTGTAAAACGTATCAAAAAATACATTTTTAGCTTTAGTTCAGGGGTCTGCAACATGTGGCTCTTTTATCTCTTTACTGTGGTTCTTTAACTTTAATGGAAAATGCTAACAATTGAATAAATAATAAATTAGTTCAATTTCGTCATTTCTATTTAAAATTTTCACATGTCAAACAACAAAGCAAAAACGTTTAATTTACTGTCAGAAACTCTCTAGAAAAGTTCTTTTAACTTGTTTTTTAAATTTATATTTAATCAAAATAAAATTCTTTACCAGTTTTTTTATTTTATTTTGTGTTTAAAGTTGTGAACAAATACAGTTTAAAATGATTGAATGTGATTTGGAGTTGTGTGTTTTCAATAAAAAGCTCAGGTTATTTTAAAAATGTTTTTTATAAATAAATTAAACTAAAATGTTGTTTATTTTTTAGATTTAGGGAAAAAGGCACTCCACAATCCTAATGATAAAAAACATGTTTGACTGTGTTTCTTTTTAGTATAAGAAAAGCTGCTGCAGCAGGAGGATCGTTTTACACGCAGTGTGTTTTATTTTGAAAGGAACTAGTGTGCAGTGCTTTCTAAACTAAAAGAAGCTACAACTGTCGTATATAGAAACATGTGGTGTAATTCAATTATTGTAATATTTAAAAACTAAATTCTTAAATAAATGCTTAAGTCTCAAAAAACAAATATATATATATTGTGAATTTTTAAACGATAAAGTGGGACTTTGTGGCTCTCGGTGGGTTCTGGTCTGTAAGAAACTAGACCAAATGGCTCTTTTAGTGTTAAAGGTTGCAGACCTCTGGTCTAGTTAGTTTTCCTTTTTTATCCCCTTTTTGTTAAACCGAAAAATGATCTCAAACCGTGACTCTAAAACCTTTACACGATCTGAACCGTGAGTTTAGTGATCTGTCACACTGTGTGTTATTTGGAGATACTTTGGGTTTAGGACAGGCAACATTCTCCAAACATAGGTACTATGTAAAACATGCCGAAAACTAATAAACATTGAAATAAAACTATCACAGTGAAATGGAAATGTATAAGTATTAATTTATTTATTTTGTTTTGCTATTTGTCCATTAATTGCAAATCAAACACAGATAAAGCAGATTCTTCTCATATCGTGCAGGCCTAGTCCAGACTATTCTAAACCGCCCAAGAGCGGACCGGTCCACTCTGGACCGGTCAGTGGAAATAAGGCAATGCCTGCTGCAGGGTAGCAGGAGTTCATCAGAAATCAGTTCATCAAAGTTCAAGCTCTGAGCTGTTGGCGTGGACGTAACCCTACGTTGATATCCCAGCATTCCTTTGTTTACTCTCTATCCAGCTAACTAGCTTATAGCTCTTCACAACCCCAAGCTAACATTAGCAATGCAACAAAAATAGCAAGCAATATCAGAGCTATGCAGTCGTATAATTTTAAGCCAGATACCAGCTCAGATGAGGAAAATGAAGACGTTAGTGGATCTACAGTATTTATCTGTAAGCGGTGGATTTAGAATTATAGTGGAGCAGGGAGACTTTGGGACGCCAGTTTTAGTTGCGGTGTCACAAACCTGAGCTTTTTCAAATGGCTCGGTTTTGTCTGCTCTTGATCCTTCACGATTTGCATAAAAAATACACAGAAATGCAGTTTTGATCTTAAATTATTTTATATATTTACTCCATCATAAGAAAAATTCTGCCAGGAAGTTATGCCAAGATGCCAAAATCCCGATAATTTTTTAAATATAACCAATTTTTCACAAAAAATCCTATCTAGACTAAAGAGATGAAATAAACACACAAACACAACGGACAACAAAAAAAACAGACACACACAAAGACACTGAAACAGGGACCATTTGGACATTCACACAAGTTCAGATCATGATCCATTTGCATTTTGTCCATGTACTTTGTTTTTGCCAATACAGGCTCTCGGTGTAGCTAGACATTTCTTCAAAGGACACAATTTGGAGGAATTTTCATCTTTCTGAGAAATAATGTCGACTTTAAAATGAACCGGCTTGCTCTCCCACTTCTTCACAGTTTGGTAACTCTAAAAAGTTTTCTTTCTTCTTATTTGATTCAAATGAGACAACACAAATGTCATGCTGTTACAAGCAGGTGAGGGAAGAACAGATGTAAGGAAAACCACAAACAAAGATGTAACAAAGTCTCAAAACACAGAACTAATTTGACGTAACAGCAGAGAAATAGGCATGAAACTGATCAGACTCAGCGAAAGTTTCTTAATTATTGTGTTAGTAATTAGAAAAGTGCAGGCAGCTGTGACTGCCCAACAGGATCCACAGGGGGAATGGGCGGAGTCAGTCCCAGCCTGACTATAGAAATGTATCAAGCAATTCATATAAAAAATAGTGAGACAGGTTGTAAATCTGATGATGTCCAATCAAGCAACATTTTTACAACTGTTAATATCTAATCCTATCTAATGTTTTATTTATTTATTCCAAATATACCAATCAACTTCAACTCAATCCAATGAATGCAGAAAGTTGTTTTAATAGAACAACATTGATGGTGCAAGTAGAACAAAAGAAATGCTACAAGAAAACCTGACAAAAAGAGAATGTCTTTTAGCCTAAATGTCATCCATCTGTGTTAAGATCTTTTTAATTCATGTGCTGTTTCTGAGGTGTGAAGACCCTCATTATTTCTCCAATTTATCTAATATAACACAAAGCAGACTAAATGTTGCAATACTGTTTTATAGTCATTTTTCTAATTAGATCAGAGGATCAATGCCTTGTCACAGCAAATTGAACAACTTTAAAGATGAGAAATGAACTATTAAGCTTGCAGTTATTGAATAATCTGATGTTTATTTAAAATGGACAAAGAAGGCAACAACATAAATTCCAGGTTTCTATGTTACGACTAGGGGTGTCACATTGTGGTGTTCATTGCGATTAATTAATTACACAGATTTTAGCTTTTTTCTTTTTATTTTAATACTTTACGGTGATGGAAATTGATGTGTTCCCACAAGCATATGCCGACTACGAGCACATTTTTCGCAAAAAGAGCAAAACAGCTGCAGTGGTAAAACAGAGAGAGTTGGTGTGGGAGAAAATAGGTGTCAGAGTGAATGCGTACATCTACATTTGAATCATTTCCATTCAGGATAAGTACTAAATAAGGTCAGTAAGGTCATTTTGTCACTTGTAAAGAATGATTTTTGGTCTGTCAATAACTTAATGAGTAATCTCCTGAATTGCATGAATGACTGTTTTTCTGTTCAGCCTGTTTGGTGACAACTCTCTACATTTTTTGGAATTTTTTTTCTAACCAAAAACCTGCATTATATCTGTATCTCTTTGTTCAACAGATTTAAATTTAGCATTTATAGATAACTCCGAAAGACATCACATTACACAAATATCACAATTATAAATGCACAAAGTGCTTTAATTATTACAAATGATTTGATCAATGAAAGTGGGAAATATGCAGAAAATAACCACATTTATGCACTAAAATGATGGATTAATACACAAAGCCTAGTTTTTATTAGTTCTTTTAAACAGTAAGGTATATATATATATATATATATATATATATATATATATATATTAACTAACTGTTAAAAACCTCAGCATACAGTAAGTTCAGACCCTGAGATTCATCTATGAAAGTCTATAGCTTTTCAATAATTAAGCAAAAAAGCACAAATGATTAGAGACAACTGGCCTGATTTACATGATGCCCAGCAAGGGATGGTGACTTGAAAGCAGACAAAAAAGAAGTTTTATGGAAATGAAGCAAACAGAAGATCCAGACCGAGACCTTCTGTAGATTATGAGTATCAAAGTCTATAGCACACAAGGTCTGGTTTTCCACTTGACTGGAACTGTATATATGGATGGAAAGATGAATAGAAGATGACAAAAAGGTGGAACATAGAATGGATAGACTGTTTTGCTTCAATAACGAGAGAATAAAAAAATGTTCGCTTGACAGGAAACGAAAGTAGAGAATAGATGAAATGTATCTTCTATTTCCAATCCGCCTTAATATTCACTGCTAGATGGGATTTTAAATAGTTGTCTAGAGGCCTTCTCCACAGACTGACGCAAGAAACGGGGGAGAGGCATTGTTTTGGTTTCGTCTTTATTTAGAAATGGGTTAGACTGTTCTTGCATTTTAATCACAGTAGAAACAGAAAACCGCAACTTCTGCATCATAGAGTTTTTTCATTCTAAATGTAATACTTTCAAGATAATACCAATAGAAAGAACAATTATACTCTGGTTTATTTAAAAAAGAAACAAAAATAGATATTGCCTGAAATATGAGATATTTAGTAAAATTCTCTATGGCAAAAGAAAACTGCTACCACTTCTCAAGAGAAACTATGAACAGTTGTAACCTTTATGTCAGCACTACATGGAGAAATAGCTTCCAATTCAAAGTTGAAGTGATTACAATACATTGCTGATGGCAACTGTTTTCAGAAAAACAGTATAAAGGGGAAAAACTGGAGATTTTTTGGGAGAGATGAAAATATTGGATCAGTATGAACACGAGTAGGGATGACCAGAACACTGATGCAGAGAT
>NC_050512.1:3262481-3279331 GCF_002922805.2 Oryzias melastigma | reverse complement strand
ACTCAGCATAAAGAGGTTGGATTGGGGGGTTAAACTGCCAAATGGTTCCCTAGCATGGCTGTTTCTGCAGCTCACTGCTCCCCCAGGGGTTCGTCAAATGCAGAGACCTAAGTGCGTGACAACTAATGGAACTTTAACTTTCTAAACTTTGCTTCTTAAATCAGAGAAAGGCAACATTTGACATTTGATTGACAGTTTACTCTCAATCCTTCAGCTCTACAATGACTTTACTTTTAAGGCTTGTATGTCACATGTTTTCTTATTATTCTCTTATTCAGAAAAATCAGTTTTTCCCAAATTAGAGCTGGTGATGATTAGCTATACAGGTAAAAGTTGGCCTCAAATTGGACCAGGATTTATTATGTAACCTAAGCTCCACTTACTGAACATTGCACTCAGTCTTTAAAGACTAGCACAGCCACCCTTTAAAGGAAGCCAATCTTACCATCTGTGTCTTGAGGGTCAACCTCTTGTTCACAACTTACAGGTCGTGGCCATTGGTGAGAGTGGATTGACAAGCTTGGTCTTCTGACTCAATTCCCTTTACCAAAACAGACTGGAGCAAGGTCTCCAGTACTGCAGACGCCACATTTTTCTGTTGGCCATGTTTCCTCCATCCCTTTCACAAGTGAAGAAGGAAGGAACAAAGTAGAATAGTTGCAACTGCTTGGTTGAAACTAATGGGGATCCGTAAAAGAAAAAAAAAGTGAGCAAAACTAACAGACCCTTCTCCATCTTCAGAAGTGCCAGATTCCAAATCCAGAGAAGACATTCCTCCTTTTCTTGGACTCATACTTGAAGCAGTTGATTCTTATCCTAGATGAGGGTAGGCAACCCCGGTTCTTGAGTGCCACCTTCCTGCATGTTTTTCAACATACCCTGCTCTGGCATGTTCTTATTGGCTGGACACACCTGAACCAGGTAATTGTCACGAGTCCCTGCTCATGACCGATTACAACAATGGACAGTTCAACCCCTCCCCTCTCGTATTACATATGGGAAGTACCCGCTAATTGTAAAGAAGGCCAAAGTTCCATAGACTTTAATTGAGAAATACACATAATACATTTTATTTGTATGAATAACCATTCTTGCTCTGATGCATTCTTATTAACACTTTATTTTAATCCTATTTTTCATAAGATATTTTTTTCTTTATCACCAGTTATTCAAGGTATAAACTGACCAATCAGATGCCTCAGTAAAAGCATGTGGTTCCCGCTGGCCCCACTTCCAACATTTGATTGACAGATTCTCGCAAGCTCACTTTCAGTGGGAGGAGTTTGGACTTGGAACAAGCCGGAATAAGCTCAATCATGATTGGTGACAGTATTTCCTCTAAAAATGTGGCCCACACCGACTCGGGCTAATTGCTGTCGAGGGGTTGCAATATGGTGGTAGACGTAGTGACGGAGAAGGCTCTGGCCTGATTTTGCTAGGGCTGGAGGTAAGGCATTTCCTATGGGGGACCTCAACACCTTGTTTTGTCCAGTTCATATAAACGGTCAGTGGATGATACTGGCAAAGATAAAGAGTTGATCCAGTGTGTTACAGAAAAAAACAAAAGTCAGACCTTTCCTCTTGAACCAAAGGTTCAAACACTTTCCTCTCCAGTACTCCAGCCAGAGGGGCTAAGGAGTACAATTCCAATGCAATTAGAAGACATCCTCTAGCTCTCTTTTTTAAACATGGGAACCACTACTGTACTGAACCGTGTACTATGTTGTCAGCCACAAGTCAGCCTGGACAGTAGGGGCGCAACGGATTATGGCTGAACCATGATCACTAGTCATGGTTCGACAAACACGTGTGCTGCAGATTGCCCCCCACCCCTGCATATAAATTCAATTAATCGTCTGTTCCCGACCAAACGTTATTCACCAGTCAAATTCACATCCACTGCCTTTCTTATGACATGCGTCAAAGTCACTGCTCGAAACTTGTCCAAGAGTAAGTTCTGAACCTGACACTCCCGCCATGTGTGGGAGGAGCTACTGCCAAAGGTTTTTCTCATTATGAAAGACACTGAAGATGTCAAGAGATCAAGTTTATCTATTTTAAAGACCTCTACAAATGGGCCAGTAAACACATCTCTGTGTCTGGGTTCATGAGATCATTCAGTGACTCTCCCAGTACACAAATCACATCTGTTTTAACCCTTACGCTCTCCTTGGCTTGTTTACATTAAAAGTGGAGTCATCTGGACTGTGTTCCTTTTATTCTTATTGGTGTCCAGTTTTTGTTATTGTCCCCTTATGTATTTTCCCCCTAGACTCAGGGCACGTGTGCCCATTGGGGACGTCACAGGTATAGATAAAGACAATATGGCCTGTGTTTATCATCCATTTAAACTCCTTCTGAACCCACTGTTTTCCTTTTGGGGTCACAGCTGGAGCCAACCCAGCTACTGTTGGGCTAAAGCAGGACAGAACCTGAACAGGTCACCAGTTTTTTGGAGGGCCACACGCTCAAATCTCCACCTTGGGACAATTTAGAGACACAAATCAATCTATGAAGCATGTTTTTAGACTGTGGGAGAAAGCTTGAATGCCTGGAGAAAACCCAAGCATACATGAGAAGAATATGCAAACTCCACACAGAAAGGTACTTTTCCACTGTGTTTAGTTTTATAGAACACAGTTCTCTGTTCGTTTCCACCTCAGCATAAAGAAAAATTGCTAAGAGAGGCTGAGAGCAACTCCACATCTCGAGGTGTAAACATTCCTCAATCCAAGGCTGAGCACTTCCAATTAATCTGATGGATTAGAATGTGGAGGTTTCATTCATTAGTGTGGGGAACTGGGTGTGTGCACTTCCCCATACATCTACATAGGCACACATTTACTGAAAAGCTGTATGCAAATATGGCTGCTTCACAAAGAATTTGTGCACTCAGATAAAGTGTGACTGCATTCATTACAAAGCTGTACAGAAAATCAGGAAAAGCAGCCACTTCTTAATGAGCCAACAACAAGATGAATCCTTGAACTAATGCAACAGGCACAGCATAACATTCGCTTCTCTCTTTATCATATACAACATATACCAACATAAATCAACTGATTTATTGATGTATAGGTCTGTGCAGTCTTTGAAATGTCAGTGGTGAAAAGTAATACACGTTGTTCAATTGAGTACATCTCAAAAGGCCTTGGAAAAATACCCCCCTCGCCCCCCCCCCGGAGTTCTATACAGATGAAAACAGAAATATTAGTGTTTTTGGTTAAATGTTTTTCACATAACATTATAAACAGAGAGATAATTGGCAAATTTTGCTTGTACAATAAAACAAATTGCTTCTTTGTTGTACAGCAAAGACACTAAAGAAGATTCAGGGTCAAACCCAGACTTGGTTTATATCTCTAAGTCGCACAAGAAGTTGAGGAGTCATTTGAGTCAAACAGATTTTTAATAGAATGCGTCTTTCATCATTCCTGTTCCACAATGTCAGCCCAAAGGCAAAGCAAAGGCGATCTACAGATTCCATCCGTATCAAGTTTATTCAGTTAGAAAATGTTTTCGCTGTGTAAATCCCAGGTAAATAATCTCCCTAAAAATAAAAAAGGCTTCAAGTGATTTATGATGCAGTTGGCAAGGTCACAAAAAATATTGATCAGATCATGTGCAGATAAGGGAAAGCGGTACAATGTCATTTGTGCAGAATATGTGAATTTATTGTGTTCCAAAACAATTATCTAAAGAGGGAATGTTAATGTGATTAATAGTGGGATTATTAATGCATTTTTCTTAAGGCTTATAATGCATTAAAACATAAAGAAATGTATGTAAATATGAATTTTAATGTACTTTTATGTGTTTGTACTTTAATCCTCCGTCTTTAACTTACTGCTTGAGGCAGAGTATTGCCCCCTAAACAAAAGGCAGCCTGACTGTTTGGCACTTTGCAGAGACTATTGGACAATCACACATCACCTCAGAGTAACCGTTCACTTTACTGATGAGCAAATCAAGCAGAATTTACCCACCATAAGACTAAAATTACCTGAGGAGAGACATTTTCCTGAAACAAAGTTAGAAAAGTTAGCATATTATCACAAATAGTGCTAGAATCTGATCACTTCTGCTTTAACACAGTAATTTCCAAAGAAATTATGACAAACACTTGTAGGTACTAGTGGTCGAATAAACAAAATATTACTAAATGTTAACAAGTTGCTCAGATAATGCCTGTCAAGATCTAACTGAAGTTGGGATACTGAGCGAACAATATTTTCCTCTATTTTTTGTTGTGAAGTGAACCACTTTTTCAATACTAACTTAAAGTCAACCAGTTTTGAATACATTATTAAATCAGTAAAGCTAATTATCACAGGAAATTGTGTGAATAATTTAAGGCTGGGTTGTTAAAATCAATTAAACGATTTGAATTGATTTAGGCTCAATAGATCAATAATTGATGCATAAAAATAGAGATTGATCTAACAAATAAAGCTACAGCTTGCTAGCTTGATGCAAACATTTAATAGAATTTCCAATAGGACGGCTAATGCTAACGCTCAGTCGACCTAAGCATACATTGATGACTAAATGAACATCTTTGGAAAATTCATGCCCATGCCTGTGATTTTATGAGCTTTTTTAAGAAAATATTTTATAAAGTAACAATTTGTGGTCTAAAACATTTTTTTTTGCTCATACTTTCTTCTTCTTTTAATAAGGTGTAATGCTATAGTGCAATCACCACCTAGTGGTCAAACTGCAACGCCCTCCGGGAGAAGCAGAACAATGTTTCCAATGTTAATGATCTGAACATTTTTGTTAGAACTTCTCCTTTTGAGAAACTATGTAACACTGGATGATATTAACAATCTCATTATTTCAATAATACATTTTACAATATTTGAACTGTATTATATTAGTATAAATATATTCAAAACACATATATATTGATTATTAATGTCCTTCTAAACAAATGTGTCTAAATGTGTAAACCGTATAAACTCAATGAACAGAATTGAACTGAGTGGATTGAAATGATAAAAAAAAATATCAGAACCGAATCGATCCAGGCTCTGGTGAACAGAATTAATTCTGAACATTATTATCATTACCCAGCCCTAGATTAATTGGGGTAAAACATTTAAACTGTTGCCCTGCATTAAAACAAATGTAAACAATGGAGATTTAAAACTAAGATTTTTCTGTTTAGATTTTCAAGTTTAGGTTAATTTCTTTGTGAGATCTTTCTAAAGGTTAGTTACTAAACTGGTTAATGTCCTTTGAGCATCACAATCGAATCTCATTGGGATTAAAACCTCATTCCAAGAGTTTTGTGGTTTACAGTGAAGTTGCATTACAGTTTGCAGTTACAGATGATACTGCATAAAGATGGAAATGGTTGATATATAAAACAACAAAGAATAAAAAAGAACAAACTACTGAATAGTGATTATATAGAACATATCTGGAAAGTTTCCCGTCACATTAAAGTATTCTCTTTGGGTCTATTCAGTCTGGACACATTTGGCTCATGTAAAGTAAACCAAAGCACAGGATTTCCGTTATTTCCACCCTGTTGTTGCTTTGCCCCGCCCTCATAAATCATGGCCAATGAGTGAAGAGATCTTTAGTTACATGGTTTTGTTTACAAGTTTAGTTCCAGAACACAAAAGACCACTTTATGGCAGTCTGAATACAGACCAAACACAAAGTTCAGGACTCGATCCGGAACAAATGAACCCTCATGCTCTCTTATGGGGTCCAGATGACCCCACCCTTATATTGAGGTGTGATCCCTCCCATGACAAAGGTGGACAGGATTTTATGTCTGCCACGGACACCAGTGAAGATAAAAAAAAAAAAATCCTTCCTATGACAAATTGTTTATTTAAAAAAAACATTCCCAGTAGAGTTTTAATTATGATTATTGCGTTTTTAACCAAAATCCCACAATCTAAATGTCTTAAAAAGCAATTTTTTATATTGATCTGAAGCCTTCCTCTACAAAATCTCCTGAGGGGGCGTGGCTTTTGGTGCTGCCACATATATATGTTAAAAACTCAAAAAAACAGGATTTTCATTGAAGGGGGACATTAACAAAAAAAAGTTCAGCGCACTGTCTTGTGGGGTCCAGATGACCCCGCTTTTAATGTAAACATAGCACAAGGGATAAGCAGACTTGGTCCAGATTTTTCCATTCTGAATACACATTTAGAAAATGACGTCATTAGATTTTTTTTTTGTAAACATAACCTGCACGCTCTGAACGTTCGCATTTATGCTACCATTTGAATACATTGACATTAAGCACTGTTTATATGGGAACTACACAAGAAAAGTGCATTTGTCAAATTTTGACACAAATTAGGCATCTGCCTCAATGCATTTGTATAATGTGCATTTGCAGGAAAAGGTCAATTTCATCTCATAAGGCTTGAGAACTTGCCATGACAAGAGGCGGTGAGTGATTTCCATAAAATATTTCAAAGCTACTTTAGAGGAATATGTTTGGGTGAAAACATTAATAGGAAAAAAAAAACTCCACAAAACCCATAAATGTCACGTTAAGCAGCTCCCTTGTTTGGCACCATCAAATAAAAGTTAAATAACCCGGAGAGTTTGAACAATATACATCATTTGCACTCGTTCTCTTTGTTTGGCTATTGTCTCTCTTAAACAAAACAACCACAACAGAGTCAGCCCTTAATAAACGACAAGACAGATAACCTTTAAAAGCAGCCATACCCATCCCTTCACAATCCCATATCATGAAACTGTTTGTACATCGTGTGTCTGAATCTGTGTTTGATGTGTTTTGGCTGGTAAAGGTCAGGAAGCACTCAGACAGGAAAAGGGAAAAACAGAAAACCACCAAAGCAGAAAGAACAGTAAGGATCAAGAGCAAATAATGAGCAGACGATAAATAAGAATGCTTCATTGAAACTATGAGGATGGAACAAGAGTAAGAAATGTTGTGAAAAGCCTTGAGGAGAAAAATGTATCAAGACAAAGGCAGGAGTTTTCTGAGGTAAAGACAGTCAGCAAAGTGCAATTGAGCACACGAGTGACAAACAATTTTTATGACTAATGCAAATATATTTAATGAGAAAAACTTCTGTCCAAAACACATGAATAATACATACAAAAACACGTCTGAAAGTAAAGCTGGGAATATTTGGGCAAAAGGCAATCGTTGATTTATAAAGAGGCTGACTGAATCTTGAGCTTTAGCAGAAATAAATGGCCGTCTTCAGGGAGAAATTTTTATTTATAGCACCAAGACTGACACATGCTGCTTTATAGTCACTATTTATTTTCCTTTTGGAGTGTGATAAATGTATGCCCATTGGTAAACAAGCAGTATGCACCATCTGTTTTTGAATTAATAAATAAAACATAGATCAGAGATAAAATGGCACCCAAAACAACAATGTTCTAATGCATGTTACCAGAAAAAAGACCATCAATTTAAAAGCTAACTGGAAACTATTCAAAAAAAAAAAACTAACCACCAGCTTCCTACAGCTATTAAGTGACAGTGAGGGATGCAAAAATAAGAAAATAAACTATCCTCAGTAATGGATGACTAAAAACTGTTCAACTTGAGGCATACTATTTTTTTCCCTCAAGGTTACACTACTTGAGTTTGCTTTCCAAATGAAAGTGAAAACTTGCGTTTGGGTAGGTTTAAAGTCTGACTCAGTCAAATAATGTGTACAGGTTTGTTAAAGCACAGCGGTGTGTTTGCTCCGTTCTCTCAAAGTGAAAGTGAGCAGCATTTTCTTGGGTGCACAGCGCCGATCGCAACTGCAACACTGTGTCATTTGTCAGTTGACAAATCCTTTTCAAATTGTCTACTTGGCTTCAGTCGCTCATCATTTTAAGGGAATTAGAGTGTCCGAGGTGAAGAATAGATTAGCAGAACAGGGAAAGGGAAGTAACAAAGACCTGGAAAGAATAAAAGAAGATATAGGGATCTTTTCAATGTTATTGATCGCACCGAGGCTTATTCAGCGTCGCATAACTGAGAACGCAAGGAAAGAAAACTGATATACTGATGCTAACTCGCAACTTCAGAAAAGCAATCAATCTTGGAAATTCTTGACAAAGTTCAGGGTGAAAGAAAGTGGACAAGGACAGGAAGTTTACTTGTTGATAAAAGCTTGAACAACAAAAAAAAATGTATTGCTTTGAGCTGAATTTCATCGTTTGATAATATATTTATGCAACATCGTATTAGAGTTGGCCTTAGATCAAATATTTTTTATTGCTTATGTCCTAGTGAGAACTATAAAATCAAGTGAATGAGTGTGACTTTAAAGCGCTTTGGGCCTTCTATCTAAGTATACACCATTTACACGTGTTACCGTTTCAACAACACCTTAATGCCTTGTTCCCACTGACGGGTTCGGGCCTGACTGGTCCACTCCTGGGTGGTTTAGAATGGGTCCAGGCAATTCATACTTTTCCATTCAGTGTTGCACCACCATGCAGGGTGTAGACTGATGGGTCCACTTTATAATGGAAACGCTCAAAATGCCGTAACAGTCCGGTCTGGACTGCTCAGTGGAAACGAGGCATAATATATCCAGAGGGGAAATTAAAAGTTGTAGTAACTAATTTGCTGAGAATTCAGTGTTTAAGGGGATTCCTGCAGCAGTTGGTGCTACAGCGGATCTGAGCATTGTGGAGTTGCTTTGTTACAAAGAGGATGCCCAAGGTCTTCCATAATTGTTTTTATCTACAAAGTACTTTTTCAACAATCCGTTTCGGATGCTCCTCAGCCTTGGCGTACATGCATATTACTGTCTAGATAAATAGCATTTGTGTTCAAATGTTGCAAAAACAGGAAAATTCCTGTTCTCATTAAAAAATATTTTAACAGCCAATGATGTTGCGTTGCAGTTCATAGGCTTCCATATGGCGGCCAGCACAATGATCACTGATTAGCCTATTCACAGATCTTATTGCAAGATATTTCTTACCATGATATTTGAAATAAAAACCAAACAAGTTTAGTTAGTTTGCAAGTAGACCCAGAATGCTTATTACCCCCACAATTCATATTTAGATCACGAAAAACACAGACTGGAGAAATGATTTTACGTACCAAACTCAGTTAGCTGATGGAAAGAGTCATAAAGCTGTCAGAAAATATGGTGAGTAATATGATAGTAATACACGAGAGTTTACAATGCTCATTGTTATTCTAAAAGTAAGAGCTGTAGAAGAAATCGGCATATCCAACTCTCTAATCCCAAATGACTTAACTGGATCAGATCTAACTACCAGTAACTATTCTAATGTCTTTACAGCAGCAGCTTTCTCAGGACAGGAGAATATTGAGAAGTTGATTGCCTTGGCATTGAATAGAGAAGATTATGTAATTAAACTATGCATTTTTTTAGTTCAAATAAGATTGAACATCAATATTTTTTAGTTCTGTAATGTAGCTAAGAAATTGATTATTCTTTGCTTTTTGAATGTCTTCTCTTGTAGTCAGTTTGCTGCACGTAGTTTAAATTTGTTTCTGCGAGCTCACTAAGAATTATTATTCTATCTCATCATTTGTAAACTTTATGCAGCTGCAAGAAAAAAGTATGTGAACCCTTTGTGATTACCTCAATTTCTGTACAAAATGGACTCATGATGGCTTTTTTATGTGAATCTAAATCACAACGATGGAGAAAAACATTACATGCACTAAACCCTCATCTGTTCCTAGTGTCTAGTTCAGGTTCTGGAGAAGAGAAGATGGTATCTTCACATTGACTGCAGTCAAATGAGCCACCGTACACTTTTCTGTGGTCAATTTAGCATCACTGGATTTTTGGTGTGAGTTTCATCCAATACTTACGGTAGCAGGACTGAGAACGCTGGAAAATCTCCACCAGACTCCACGGAGCTTCTTGATGTGACCACGGAAATGTGAACGGCGGCTCATTTGACCGCAGTTGGAAAGGATTGTAAATCAATGAAAGAGCATTTTGATGTTAGCTTTGATTATTTTATCAAGAACTCTGAGAAACCAATGATTGAATGTATTGATCACAGTCAATAAACATTGGAGAATTAGCTAAAAGAGTCTTTGGTGAACTGGAAGGAGAAAGAATCAGGATTTTGGAGGAAGTTCTGTCCATGAAGATCTTCACTTCCTCGTCCAGCTGACATCCGGATCAGCCATATGTCAGAACACTACTGATATTGATGGACTTTTTTATGTAGCAGCGATGAAGATTTAAGCTAGTGAGACTCAGAGCTATCATAATCCGACGGGGAGATGAGGGGCAGGGTTACTCAGCTGGACCCCATAAAAGAGCACAAGGGTTAAACTGTGCTTACAGACCAGGTCAAACCTTAACGTCTTCTGAGGTTTTTTTTTATTTTGGTTTAGGCGAAGGCGGTAAGTGGCAGCTGGAACACACTGCATTCTTTCTTAAGGAGGAACCAGGTGACCAATGATGGAACATTCTGTACAAGGCCATGAGTGTACACATTATTTCACATGCAGAATATTGCATTTGCCATATCCAGTCTCATCATCATGACATGCAAACGCTGAATAGCGTAATTCCCCCCAACACATTTTTCTATACATCACTTAGGCAAAAATCAATATATTAGATGTTTAAATGCGGCAGTAGAGTGTTTTTTTTTTTTTCTGTGAAAAATATTAAAGCAAAAACACAAGGAAATGAATGATGCAGCAGTGAAGGGCGAGATACGCTGAATGAAAGATGTGGAGTTAATAGAGCCTGATAAACTGAGCATCTTCTATACAAAATAAGATGGATAGTCCAGAATGAAGGCTGAAAGGGATGACAGAGACATTGTGAAGCTTTTCATTTGTGTCTTTATGTTAGACGGCATAAGTGAAGGGTATGTGCCCACCTCTGTTTGTTTGTTAGCTGACAGGAAAACCAATCTTTTAGCAAAATGATCAACATTTCCAACAATGCCTTTGCTGCTGATTTTCGAATGTGACCTCATGCATCACGAATGCGGGAAGTTACGCATACGAACCGATAAAGCCCAATTTTTCTTTGTGCGCCTTGTTTTTCACATCCATTACTTTCTGCGTAATCTCATTATCGGCTGCCGCTCGTTTTTCACTTATCTGCAGGTTTTTACTTTCATTTCATACATGGTTGAACAAACTGAAGCGATGACCGGCAGAACTATCTCTGTGTGGGCGTTCACTCAGAGACAAATATATGATAGAGCAACAGGTAGGCTGTAAGGTGAGTAACAGGCAAAGATTTCAGAAGTTTCTGTGGTGACTAAAAAAACAATTACCGGTACTGCTCACAGGTTCCTGAGACAGCACGAGTGCACACACTGACATGTTACCAGGTGGTAATTGAAGAGTGGATTTTCCTCGAGGGTGAAACATCTACTACAACGGACCTTACATGATACACAGAACCTTTCCACCAATACAACGTTACTAAAAACACCTCCAGCGTTCAAAAAGGGATAAAAAATGTATGTAAAAACACACACAAAAAAGCTAAAGATCAACAGAGGGTACTGGAATATCAAAGAACTGGTCAGAAAGAGAAGAGGAGGTAAAGAAATTGGGGGGGAAAAAAAGAAAAATCGGTACCACTTGTCCATTCTGTGGGTTTTTGTGGGCGTAGGGAGGACCTCTGATGTGGTTCCACATCTGGCCAGATGTCATGGCGAAAACGACACACTGAAACAGAAGAATAGACAGGAACAGACATTAGAAAGGCTGAGATCTGGTAATAATAGTACAATTTCAGTTTCATCAATTTACGTCATTCAGAGATTAATTTGAAACACACATACTTAGAATTGGCTTAATAACAATTACACCATAACATCAGATTTCATTTTCTGGTCTGACAAATGTTTTACTTTCCAGCAAATGAAAAGGTCATTAATGGGAAGATTGTGGCAAATTGCACAACATGAGTATCGAGCAAAGCAGTACCAATGCAGCCATGGCCCATCCAGTCTTGTTGTAGATAAATTCCAAGTTATTTCTTCTCAGGTACAGCAGACCTCCAACCAGAGACACCAGGAGAGCCAGAGCGATGGTTCCAGAGTAATTAGGAGGACGAAAGACGCGGATCTGAGGGGGAAAGACAGAGACACAGACTGACCCTACATTCATAAGAAAGAAAATTAGGCATACAGTGGGGATCGAAAGTTTGGGCCCCTCAGGTAAAAGGCTATATTATTGTGCAAAAAGAAGTCAAGGAAAGATGGAAAAATCCTCTAAAGGTATCCGATTACATCAGTATCAGATTAATACAAAAAATTAGGCTTTATTTCCATAACTTACCCTTTAAAAATAACAGAAAATAAAATAATGGTGTGTGTAAAAGTGTGGGCACCCTGCAGAGCTAGTATCTTGTACTACCCCCCTTAAAGGGTTTTTGTATCCAGCCAAGAGTCTTTCAGTTCTTGTTTGAGTTATCTTCATTCATTCTTCTTTACAAAAGTCTTCCCGTTCTCTGAGACTTCTGGGATGTCTATTACTGCTCTATTCAGGTCTATCCATAGATTTTCAATGATGTTGAGGTCGAGTGATTGGGAAGGCCACTGCAAAACCTTCAGTTTCTGTCTCTTACTGTAAGTCAGTGTGGATTCTGAGGTGTGTTTAGGATCATTATCCATTTGGAGGAGTCATCTTGTCTTCAACTTTTTCACAGATGGCATCAATTTAGTGTCCAAAATTTGCTGAAATTTGGTGGAAATGTTTCCTGTGCTGCTGGCTGCACTACAAGCCCACAGCATGACTGATCCACCCCCATGCTTAACAGTTAGACAGAGGTTCTGTTCATTAAACTGTATCTGTTCTTCTCCAAACGGACCTTTGTTCATTGCGGTTCCAATTGAACCGGGTTGGTCCACAGAACTTGTTTCCTAAATGCATCAGCCTTGTTCATATGTTCATTTGCAAAATTCAAACGTTGAACTACAGTTAAAATTCCAAAACAATCTTGTAGGACTACGCCCAACACTTGTGTATCTTTTACAGTTACTCACGTAAAAAAGGCAAACTAATTTAGAAAAAAAACAAAAAAACAGAAGTAGCAAAGAGGATTTTTTCCTCATGTTGTCAGAAACATTTAAATGTTTAGACAAATCTTTAGAGAAACATTTTTAAATGAGCAAATAAAGACACATTTATCCACTAAACAACGTTCAGCTCAAAACTGATTGCCTTGCTGTTTCTTCCTAAGAAGTCCCCTGACTTAACTCTTACACGGTGAACACAGCATCAGCTCTACGGGGATGATTTTGTTCTGAAAATAAAAATAATAAATGTATGCAAAAAGAAAGTTTTCATGTTTGCATAAATTATATTTATCACCAATGTCATTTTAGTTGAACCAGTGTCATTCTAACAACAGTAATGTATAATATACCATCACTGAGTTGAAACTTTTTTTTCCTTTTTCCAATTTGTTACCTCCAGCCTGAAGCCTTTTCTGACGCCTTTGTGAACTCTGTTGGGAGCCGCAGAAGACTCCGAGCTTAATACATTCCAACACATAATAATAAAGTTTGCTGGAGTTTGCCTTTAAGGGATAACAGCTGGAGAATGACACTGACAGACTAAACCATTACAGAGACTAACTGAGGAGCAGAACCGGACCTATCATCTGTCATTTTATCAACCACCGACTTTTAAGAACATCCTTTATGCCTGCACTTTATCTAAATATCAAAAGACTCAAAGAACAATGCGGCTAGATAGAAAAATATATACAGATTAAGGTAAATGGGCTCTGAGGCCAGTGAAACATTATTATTCCAGACCAAATATTTCTTCAAGCCTACCACAGCAGATTAACAAAAACAGAGAATATGTAGGTGAATCCCGCCTCCAAAGTAGAGCTGAACGATATGGAATTTTTTATAAACTGATTTTTTTCTTTATATATCATGATATAAACCAAATATATTCGAAAAGTTTGAACGCTCCTCAGCTCAAAAAAGAAATGTGTAATCATCAGCAGATAGGAAATAAATATTTTTAATCTAAAACTATTATCATTTCAACATAACAGATGCACTGAAAAAAAAATATATATATATATATATATATATGAACCCCTACACTGGCTTTTTCAGTTTCATTTAAAGACAAAGCATTAATTCTACAAACACATTCTAATGGTTTCAGGCTTTAAAGAACACACACAAAAAAACATATCAACATTTTTTGTTCTATGATATATAGACATTGTACTTTCCTAAAGAAATGTAAAATAAAAATGTTGTATAAAAGTGGACCTTCCTTCTAAAGCTTGACATGACAAACATTAAGTTTACAAAATTTCATAAATCTGTGACAACAGTCTCTAGTGTCTGCTACCAAACCATTTCTCAGATATGTAAACATGTGTTTGTCTTACTGGTAAGTGGGTGTCAGTGTGAGGTGTGGGTGTAACGCTACCTGTACATCTGTTCGATCGGCGATCCATTTGGCGAGCTGCTCGGAGGCAAAGCCAATTCTTTGTAGGTCAAACGTATCTGCTCTCTTTGGCTTCCCCTTTGCAGGGAAATGCATGAAGGTGGGGGCGCTGTTCATGTTCAGCTGGAGAGAAGAGAGGAAGGATATCAACTGAATCAAATGAACAGAATGAGTCACAAGGAAGACATAATTTTTTTTTTATTCTTATTTTTTTTTTACTTATTGTGCTTTCCTTCAGATATTTGCTTTCACTTGACAGTTTAAAGTGCCACTACAATCATCTATTGTAAACATTTTCCCAGTGGTATTTTAATTATGATTATACTGTTTTTAAGCAAAATTAAAAAAAAAAAAAAACACTATTATTTACATAGTCTCGGCAGAGCAGCATCAAGTCGTTGTGGACGGGACTGTTGGTGCAGATGTATTCTTGCATCTATTTCCAATCCATCCTTTGTTTACACTCTCTCCTGCTAGCTTACAGCCCTTCAAAACCTCAAGCTAACATTAGGAGTGCAACAAAAGTGGCGGACAATTTCAGAGCTATGCATTTGTGCAGTTTTGATCCAGATTCCAGTTCAGACAAGGAAAACAAACACATAAATGGATCTATTTGTCTAGTGGATGTATCAGAATGGAGCGGAGCAGGAAGCTTGTGGTCATTTTTTTTGTCCGCTCCTGACGCAGAACGATTTGAATAAAAAAAAATACTCAAACACAATTTTAATCTTAATTTTCTTTTTATTTGTCCTATATAGAGAGAAAATGCCACAAAAACACATTTTCTTTAGAGTGGGTCTTTAAAACGTCAAATTGAAAAGCAGAGGAAAACAATGACTTCAAGTGGATGTTAAAATTACTTTTGCATTTTTAAGAGACAGTTATTTCAAAAAAGCAAAACTGCTTCTCTAATCATGTTAACTTCAATTATGGAATTGTTGTTCTTCCATCAAGTGCCGTCAACAGACTTTTTAGCCAGATTAAGCTCCATCTAACAGTTTTCAATCATCTTGCAGACAAATAGTCGCGCTCATAAACGTGACAAAAACTATTTTCTGCAAACACACAGTTTTGTAACCGACTTAAACAGCGAAGTGACACAAGCGAGTGAATGTAAGCCCGGCCTTTCAGTAGAGATATCCTTCCTGCCAGCCAGAATCACAGAGCAAAGCTATAAATGCTCACTCCGCTCATATATCAGTAGCAGTTTGCAGGTGTCTCATGCCACAGTGCTGCAGTCAGCTGAAAAAAGGCATTTAAACTTTTGTTCATGCTGAGAAAGGCTGAGGTTGGGAAAATCCTGCCCTCACTTGAAGTCACTGACAGAGATGCGTTCCATTTGCACTGCAGAATCCAAGGCTGCCTCCGTCATCTTTTGGTCAATCACAGCTTTATCTTAGAAAATCTCCCAACATTTTAGGATTTATGGAGCAGCTGGTATTGTTTTACACTACATACAAACTTAGCTGGCAAAGACTGCATCAAGCACACTGAGGTTTGGAAGCGTTAGTAAGACAATATAGCAATTATGGAAAAAAAGCTATCCTTTTTTTATTTTTAATAGCAAACTGTATTTTAAGAAAAAAAGTGTCTTAGGTGGACTATAATTTATGATTTTTTTTAATCAGATTTCTTTGAAATCTTTCAAGTACATCAAAGGGGAGCAGACGGCAATATCTGAGGAAACCATTAAAACAATTTAACTCAGGCAGAGAGGAACAAGCTTGAAAAGATGAAAGCTAAAAGAAATGAAGTTAATGACTTCTTTTATCAAAATGATACCCTTTATATAAATACAAACGAATTTCATCTTTCATTTCCTTATTGTGCTTTACCAACATTTTCAACAAGGTAAACTGTTCAACCAAAGGCAGAAAATGAACGTGACTTTCTTAGGTTTAAATATAAGGGTGCTGATCCAATCACGTGATCAGAAATCAGACCCGATCACATGGTTGATGACTCGATCAAAAATCTGTTGTTGTCTCCAGATCTGCATCGGATATTCCATTTTTTTCTTATTATGATCGTCGCTTTAGATTTCAACCTTAATAATCCGGATAAAAAACTATCTGCATATCATGAACAGATCACAAGTTATTCGGCACTGATTTGAGCATTAGGCACAAAAAACAGTTCAGCTAAGCTACGCTAACGAGATATTCACAGATTCAGACAATAGAGAAGTGTCTCTGTTGGGTTGTCATGACACAAACAACAACCTACAAGTGCACTTTAACAGAAAAATATGGAGTTTTCGTTTTTTTTTTTTTCTTTAAATGAGAGCGGCGCTCTCTTTTTGCTGACAGACAGAGACGGCTGTAAGACTCTGCTACTGCATGAGAAGAGGATTTAACCCCTTAAGACACTATCTTTTTTATTTCTCTTTGACAAATCCCCTGTTAAGTACAATTACTGTGGTAACGAATGTTAATGC
>NC_050512.1:3250337-3262408 GCF_002922805.2 Oryzias melastigma | reverse complement strand
ATAAATGGCTCCATTGACAAGAGCTAGTCATAAATATTCCTCATATTAAAGCTACAGGAACAATATAAAAGAAAGTCATTACTTAAGTCAGGATTTTTAATGGAGATAAGAATCCCATCTGATCAAAGTGTTCAATATTTCTTAAGATTCTAAAGCTAAAGTCACCAAACTTTGTCACATTACTAATTTTCACCTATTTTCAACATATTTGCATTAGTTTTACTTGATTGTTCAAGTTACCGCCCAGAAAGGCTCGATTGAAGTCTTAGAGGATAAAAGAAGGTTAAAAAAAGAAAAATAGGAAAAAACTTCATACAATTGATTTATCGATTTAAATCAATTTAAAGCTTAGTAGATCAATAATTGATCCATAAAGCTAAAGCTAAAGTTTGCTAGCTTGATGCTAATGTATAATAGGATTCCCCAAGGGACGGCTAATGCTAACGCTCGGTCAACCTAAACATACATTGACTACATGAACAGCTTTATACTCTTTTAAGGGAACATTTTGCTTAAAGTAACCATTTATTGTCTACAGCACAGTTTTTTATTTTTTTTTTTGCTTATTTCTTTTTCTTTTGGAATAAGGGGTAATGCTATAGCGCAATCGCCACCTAGTGGCCAAACTTAAAACGCCCTCCAATAGAACCAGAACAATTGTTGAATCCATGTTTCACTGTATGCTATAAACAATCTCATAATAATTTCGCTAAAAAATGTTACAGTATGTAAACTGTATCAGATTAGTATGAATATCTTAAAAACATTTATATAGATTATTATTGTTTTTCTAATATGTGTCTAAATGTGTAAACTCAAAATTGAATTGACTTGGATTGAATGGGTCAAAAGAATGGAAAAAAAAAATATATCAATCGAATCAATCCAGGTTCTGGTGAATCGAATCGAATCTGGAAACTACTGGTGATAACCAGCCCTAGAAAAAACATGGATCTTTTCATTACATTTTTTTATCTATTTTTTTAATTGTGTTACAAAAGTACCAGATCAGGACTCTGCATCATCAAATAGTCAAAATAAAATTACCTGGAATCGGATTGTGTCCAAAAACAAAAGACCTCATCAGGACATCCCTACTTAAATACAAAAAAAAAAAAGAACGAAATCAACTGAATTTATAGCTTTTAGATGTATTCAGAAAAATATCATGAGGTGGGTAAAAGTCATCTTTGTTGATGCAAGCAAATAAACACAAAACAAAGTGAAGAATTTAGTTAAAAAAAAAAAAAAAACTCCTATTCTTCTTTTTTCAATAAGTACAAAGTAATTCTACATTAAATTTGAGTGGAACTGCATGTACGCGTTTTTAAACCCTTACCTGTTGAAATACATCTGCTCCCTCATCGTAGTCCACAACTGTGAAGAACAGTTTGTTGGAAAACGCAGACGAGTAACGCCAGGAATTAGCCAGGACCTGGTACTCCTCATTTGCTTGTCTAGAAAACATGACAATAAAGAAAGAGTCAGGAAGACTTAAACTGTAATACCATTACAATATAATCCAGTTCGTAAGACACTCGTTGATTTTTAGCACCTTGAGGATGTAATGTGTCTGCTATAGCATTGTCTAGTATGTCTGACAGCCTTGAACCGGAGCTTTATGAAACTGAAGAGGAGCATTTCTACAGCACAACAAGCAGAAACTACAGCGAGTAGAAAGATTAGCCGAACTTAGTTCACCTAAAAAGTATGTTGTAAGAGCAGTGTCGTAGCTAAAAGTTAAACTTTATGAAAATGAAAGCACTCCACGGAGAGTGAGTATAATTTTTGATTCGTGGGTCTCTCAGCTGCACTGAAATTCACATTCTGACAACAAAGTTATCGATCTTGACATGTATGAGAACCACTATTTATAAGCTATCTTTTATAATTTTTCTTATTTCTGGTATAAAAACATAGCTAGTGAAAATAACTAAAATAAAACTATGTTGTGAGGGCAAATGTAAGTTACCTGTTCCTTAGAGGTAAACTGTAATAAAACTGTTGGTACACCGCGCCCCAGTCATACAAGCCTACTTTAGTTTTTCTTTGTGAATGATGTAAGTAACAACATAATGTTTGCAACAACTGGCGGAAAACAAATGGTCAAGTAAAAACACTTCTTTTGAGAGGAACCGTTTTAGTGTGAACTTTCAATTTAGTTGAAAAATGAATGATAGAAATGTGATTTGGAACTTCTGCAGCATTAATGTTCCCTTGTGTATCGCTGGGGTTACTTTACATAAATAAATGGCCAAACAGTTCTGACCAAAAAGAACCATACATGTTTATAAAATCATGGTCTGAATATGAAGAGAGTCTGTGCCGCCTTGCCTGATGATGTGTGGTCCTGACATGAGTGATGAATAATTTATTTAATCAAGTGACTAATGAAGCAAAAGAAAGGCTGATTAGTCAAAAGTCAGGCTGGATCAAGGTCAGTGGAGACTGCATCAACAGGTTCAGTGTTGTGCTAGTCACCTGAGAAAGCTCAAATGGTTTGTTTCACAGTGAAACACAAATGGTACCTCAAACACAACTCACAGTAAGTTAGGAATATTGTGGAAAAACTCAGAGGATGTCGTACAGACAGTCTTTGTTTCACTTGACAGATTTTAGGGATAGGGAGGCAAATGTATTGTGGTGATAGACACGCCTCCACACAATGGTCTCACTGTGTACAGTGTGTCACACTTATTGAGACCAAAACCAAAACATTCCAGGAGAAAAACCTTTTCAAAGTGGTGTCACTGAGTGGAAGTTTAAGCTTTTAAATATCGGCCCGTTTTATCAGGGAATTTTTTTCATACCCGAATTATTGGCGGGACTTCATAATGTCCATTATCGACCGATAATTATCCGAAACCGATATTATCGTGCAACCCTAAATAAGTAATATAAAAGAAAACTTTAACACATTTCATTAAATTTCAGATTAAATAGGAAAAGCACCAATCCAATTAACAATTTGTCTAATTTATAGTGAGTAGTGTAAAACAAATGCTTTTTATGGGGCTTTTCAACATCAGACTTGAAGGAAAGAAGAAATAGTTTCAAATGAATCAAAACAGAGAGTTTAAGGTACTTTATTAATACAACTTCTATTTTATTTTAAAACAAAAAATACACAAATTAAGTACTACCTGTTTGTATAGAAGCTTAATTTATATTACCAGTTACATGACACACCAACCATCATAGGGTTATTGCCACTGTATTTTATTAAGGGCAGAACTTGGTGCAGGGTTTACCTCAGAATTCTTCAGATTTGCCCGGCTCGTTACTGTTCAGTCCTAGACATGTGAGCAGGAACAACTAGTGATGCTAAACTTAGTGTCTGTGTCAGGGTGACCTTTTTAGGGTGCAGAACGATGAAGACAATGATGGATGCATGACTCAGAAGATGATTACTTTGAGCTCAATAACAAACTTAGCTTGTGTTGAAACATTCCAAGGTTCATAGTGGACCCTCCTTCATCAGGGATCATCCTATTCTGAACATTTAAGGTTTTCTTTTTAGAATCTTTGGGTGGGACAAACTCTCCAGCCTTTGGAATATTTTGATTAGGTCGGTGGATAAGTAGGGCTTTTTGGCCGTGCCCTGTGGACTGCATGTTTCTCCTCTTTGGCAGCATGACTGAAGTGTCAAGGTGAGCCACTGCTTCTCAACACACGAAACAGGGTTTCCATGGCAACAGAAACAGGCGTATGTAAAATATTTGAAGGCTACTAAGGACACAAAAAAATCTTGCACACAAAACTCCATGTGATCCCAGCAAATAATTTTGCTCTAGTAAAATTACAACCTTGATCTGCCGCTGAATATTTCTCAAAACACTTAATTTTGTGTTGTAATATTACTTATATATTATTAGGTAAGTAAACACATTTTGATAACATATACAATTTATTTTGACTAAAATATTATCATTTACGTTTTCAAAATTGTTCAAAGACTATTTGGTGACTGAGATTCTTGCACATCATTGTTTTAAGCATCTTTACCTCTCAAATAATACTTTTCTTCTCGTAGAACCTCAAATGAATAAAACATTTGGTATAGGACGTGTCTGACAGGGGTAAGGGCAACGGTAATGGCCTTGAATCCGGGTGTGGGCTTGCATACCTGCAGACAGAGCACTGCCTTTGAGGTTGCAGAGCTGTGAACATGACGATGACAGAGTAGTTCCTGGGTGGAGCCTTGACATAACGTCGGAACTTGTCCCCATTCATCCGGATGACCGAACGCCGCGAAGACCACTCCATCATCTGGTCAACTTTTTCCGACAGCAAGTTCTGAGCATGTGGAGAAAAGAGCAAAAAGGGCAGCGCAATAAATATAGCTTTCAAATGTAGGAAGTGACATGCTTCCAGTCAAACAACAGATCATCTTAAAATACATATTCAGGTCAAAGAGGCATAATTTGGCCAAAGTAACAATCTAAAAAAAATAAAAAGGAACTAGGTTTTATTTGAGTTGCCATTTTTTAATCTCAACTTGTCATTGAACCAATTCCTCATCACAGCAAACATATAAATAAACATTTCATCCAAATACATTTAATGTTTGACTAACCTGAAGCTTATTAGCATAATATTTTCATTTTGTGTCTCAGGATTCATCTTAAAGACACATAGTTCCTTTCTGTTAGGGATGTCCCCATCAGCTTTTTTTGGCCCCGCTGTGATTTTTTGGTTTTGATTATCTGCCTATGATCAGATGCTTTCGTAACACACTTTAAAAATGAACACATTTAATGATCAAATCCAGACTGATTTATCTATTTTTATGTTATTAACCATATTTTATCATCTAACACTGAAACAGAGCACTTCTGTGTAGCACCTTGGACCAGTGGTCTCTAAACTACGGCCCACGGGCCAGATTGGGCCAACCTCCACGTTTAACCCGGCGCCATAAACACTATCAGAGACGCATGATTTTCTTTTTTCTCAATTTCAGCGATCGAGACCCACACAGAACGAGACTTTTTATTCAATTAAATATTTAAAGTTTGGCTATGTGTGTCTTTCTGGAAAACCATAAATGTTTATGTTTAGACAAACCCTATGATTGATACACTTATTCTGTTGGTCTAAAAACCGACCCTAGCTCCACATCAGAGAAGAAAACAGTGATGTGGCCCTCACAAGAAAAAGTTTAGATACCCCTGGCTTAGTCAACCAAGCAAAAATAGTGCAACTATCAACTAGAAACAATAGTTAAATATTAACTAGTAGAAATAGGGGAGAATTGGTTATGTGGGAAAGCTTGGTGACTTTAGCCTAAGTATTTCAGAACTATTGAACATTTTGATCAGATTTGATTCAGGTCACCATTAAAAATTCCTGAAAAATAATTATGACCTTCTTTTAAAACTTTGTTGTAACATGATGATGAGTATTCAAGACTAGTCAATATCAATGTAAACATTTATTAGTTTAGGTTGTTTTTGAGACATTACAGATTTCTTTCACCTTTTTTTTAGTTTTTCCCCAGCTTGTGGACAGTAAGTCACTTGACACCGTCTCACTTCCATCTTGGCAAGACGGAACAACAACATTCTCATTGATAATAAATAAGAACCATTTTCTCTGTTGAAATGTCTGTTAGGTCATTGTTAGGACAAAATGCAAGAGACACTTTCTGTCAGTTTTAAATGTCTGTTACAAGACTTATTGAGGCCGGAAGTCTGAATCTTGAAATATCTTGATAAAAGTTTTTCTGCTCAAACTAGTGCTGTATTCTGCTGTGTTTACAGCAGTAAAATGTCATTATCCATTCACAACATTTATCTGTAGAAGGTAATTTATCTTTAATAATAGACTTGAAATATATATCTCTGACCATAATAACACAAATACAATTAATATCCAATCCCTGGTCAGGATACAACATCAGATTGTGATTAAGCCTGAAATTATGGGATTTACGATCACATCTCTACTTTCTTTCTATTGACAATATTTTTTTTGTTTTTAGAGAGATTTTTCTAGAGACTTCTTAGATAACACACATGTAAGAGAAAGGAAATGTACAAAAACCTACAAATTGTTACAAAGGATGAAGACAAAGATGAACCCAGTGGTGTGTATTTCCAGAGGAGGTAAGTGCTCTTTGCACACTTTTGCTGTAGTCTCTAACTCACATGTTTTTATACTTTTGCCTGCATGCTTTAGGCCCCGGTGGGAGAGCTGTCAGTCCAGGATGCCAGTCATGCTGGTAGTAATGAAGCACTTTCTTATTAATGTCAAACACAAGACATAAGCTGACACAAGTACACACTTGGGGAGGGGGATCCAAAAACTTGAAAAAAAAAATTTCCAAGGGTGAAAAAAGTATTTCAGTTCAAAGAACCAAAAGCAAACGGAGCAGAAAGAAGGGAATCCCCTTTTAACAACAGGAGCTGTGGTTCAGGGGGTTCCAGGGGTTCACCGTTAACAAAAATGTAAAAAGTGATACTGATCTTTTACTGCAGTGTGGTCTGTAAATTTGGAAGCAACTGCAAGTGTCAACCTCCTGTTTAGATCAATTGTCTTTCCTTGATTCTTTTCAACATAAAATCTCTCTCCTTTAATAATGTACATGTCTGAGCTTAGTCATCAATAGATGTGTATAAATGTAATACTTGTCATATTTGAGGAGTACTTCAGACAATTCCAATAACTCCATGCATTTACAATGAAAAAGGGAGCATCTGTGTTCTAAGATTGCCTTCACACAAGGAGAACCCTAGAGACTCTGACAGGGACTGCCAGAAACGAGTGAGAAAACATCTTCTCTACAGACCACGTCCACTGAAGAGACTTTTTTCTCATGATATACCTTGTTCAGGGCTGCGCAGTGGTTAGCGCTCTTGCCTCACAGAAGGCCCCGGTTCAAATCCCGGCTGGGGGATTTGGGACCTTTCTGTGTGGAGTTTGCATGTTCTCCCCGTGCATGCGTGGGTTTTCACCGGGGACTCCGGCTTCCTCCCACCGTCCAAAAACATGCCTCATAGGTTAATTGGTGACTCTAAATTGCCCCTAGGTGTGAATGTGAGAGTGAATGGGTGTGTGATTGAGGCCCTGCGACAGACTGGCGACCTGTCCAGGGTGAACCCCGCCTATGCCCATTAGCAGCCGGGTTAGGCTCTGGCACCCCCGCGACCCCGGCAGGGAAGAAGCGGACAAGAAGATGAATGAATGAATGAATGATTGCCTTGTTCAGTTTCTCTTTATGGGCTGTTTCTATCCACTGCACAGCTCATCGTTGGATCACAACTGGACTTTTGCACATTGACACTGAAGTGAACTGCATTAGAGTTTATTTGCAAACGAGTGAGGAGCCTCATTTTAGAGCAGGCCAGGGTTTGCTTGTTTAGTCTACACCAGACTTCTGGAGGGCTTTTAAACTTGTCAGTCGAAGCATGCAAACTGTGTGAATGTGTCTCTATTTACAAGATACTAATTTAAACAGCAGCAGAGAAAAACAGAAACAAGCATTTGATTATGTACAATTTTTTAATGGAAAGTAAAATTAGTAATAAAACTATTTCTGAGTATTTCTTTATTCAAATTGTTGTAAATCAGCAGCAAACAAAAAAAGCAACTGAGACGCTTGAGCTAGTGTTTTGTTTCCCATACACAGAGGACAATCATTCTTTTTTTTAGCGCCTGATTATTGGCATTAAGACATTTGTGTTAATATGTTAGAGATAACAACCATAGCTACTAGTAGCATGACATGAAGAGGATTGAATGCATGGTTTGCATAACCTTTAACCTGACGGGACAATGCTGGAGACAGAGGAAAGCAGCTGCCAAAATAACCTGTTCAATATTGGCAAATACACTGATCAGACCTTAGAAATTACTGTTTAATATTAATATTATACATGGAGCTACATTTACACCAAAACTGTGCAAAAATGAAATGGCTATGAAAATACTAGAAAGACATTTGGACTTTATGAACAACAACTACGAATGCATGAGTTTATTCCTCATTTGAGGCGAAATGAATTTATTCAGATATTTATAGAATGAGTGATGTGTTTAAAGGTCCATCAGGTTTAAATGAAAAAATAAACTATTTAATGTTTGCTGATACTGCATGGAACATTCGAATATCAATAAAATAGCTTTAACAAGGTCTTAACAACCCGAAAGTAAGTGGACTGCCTTGTAAATCCACAAAAACCTATTTAGTAGAACATTAGGAATAAAAGATGTCCACTAATAGCAACAGCCTATGTTTATAAAAACCATCACCTGACAGTTTACAAACGTCTGTGGCACAATACAACAGAAATACCTTTATTAGTATAATGACCCCTTCTTTACAGGACCTCTACACAATGCCATAACACAGAAGAAAACACCATCAAACGCATTTCCATTCTGCCCCACTGAGCAGAGAACACTGGAATGAGTCACAGACAGCAGTGGTGTGAAATTGTACAGTGTTTCAGCTTTTTCAAATATATGCGGACACAAACAAATGCATGAACACGTGCGGTTAAAAATAAATATATATATATATATACTTTTTTCCCTCTTGAATAAAACAAACAATGCTAGGTTTAGTTCAGACACATTTATCCAAGAAAAAAAAATTAAAAGATGTTCAACAAGATGCTGTTGAAAGAAGATGGATGGTTGAATTCCTTTGAGTTCCTCATGGTAGAACAGAAGTCTTCAACCTTTAATGCTTAAAGACTCAAAGAGCTAATTGGGTCAATTTCTTACTGACAACAACCGAGTGGGAGCCACAAAGTCTCAAATCACCCTTTAGAAAAATAAGAGATTCAGTTTTGTTTTTGTTACTATTATAATAAATATAAATGAACTAGGGCTGCCACAAACGATTATTTTAATAGCCGACTAATCACCGATTAGTCAACTAATCTGGTCATGCACAAAGTGGATGTAGAGCACACATCTTAATCATTATTAGCTTTAAACTAACTAAAAATTAAGACAATTAAGATGATGGTTTATTAAACTTCTAATGAATTGTTACCAAAGATTTTGTGTTTTAGAGTCAAATTGACTACACTCTGACTCCATACAATATTAAGTAATGACCATTTTAATAATAGAGCAATGTAAACAGTGATTTAAAAAAAATGGTTTATATTACTACTTGTGGTGCATCTCAGCCAAAAATCTAACTAATAAAAATCATTAAGTGATCTTGACTGTATTTTTTTTTCCAACTATAAGGTGTATTTAAATCCTCTAATTTGTTCAGAAAATCAAAAATCTTCTTGGGCTTACTGACCTCAAATTCATTTTCTGTGACACACAAAAATCTGTCAAAAGGTTTTAGTTTGTCTTGTGATACGTTTGTCCTTCAGCTGTTTGTCACATAGTTGAAGAAAGTTTGAGTAAGTTTTCTTTACTTTTTTTTTACTTTACAGTTACTTTTTCAAAATTAAAAATGTTATTTTTTCTTGAACCAAAGAGCCACAATGGATGAGTAAGAGAGCCACATGTGGCCCTAGAGCTGCAGGTTGGAGACCCCTGTGATTGACCAAGGTTAAGTAAGTCCAAGTCCCAATGTGCTGAATATTATCTGATAATAACAGAGGCTTAGGGTACTTTGGGTCATTAGTTTTGTCACAAAGCAAAGACCAACTGCACATTGACCAAAAAAAACAAAAAAACAGATTAAGTCAATCAGTCGATCAAGACAGTTGTATTTGAATTTTTTTTTTTTCTAGAAGTTTCAAAAGAAAACATGGTGTCCATCCCATCATCATACCAAAAAAGAGGGGAAGGAAGGCATCTTATTTTTTCAAAATAAAAAATAAGCATTTGTATTTTATTTTAATTTTCAATGATGAATAAAATCTGACTTGTATAAAATTATTAGTAAAGCTTAACTGAGATATTTGTTCTGTAATTATTGTATTTATCTACATATTGCACATCTGATCTGGACTGTGTTGTTGCTGTACTGTATCATAACACAGAACAGTGGTAGCATTAGTGATGAAATGTCCAATGGGTCCCTACTAGGTAATGGATGGGGACAACCAGTCAAGGATTTGTTCTGTGAGCTTTTCACTTGAAAAGCTAACAGTATTTGTTCTATGACCAATCCCTTGCTTTGGGAGGTCTTACCGGGGGCCTAATGTAAGTGAATGGGTCTTGGCTTTGGCCATCAGCCTCCTATATAGTTTCCTCCAAGTCCCTTATTGAAAGGAGGATTACTGGAAATTGGCTTCATATAACAAGGAACAAAGACTTGTCTCGCTCACTCCTGCCTCTTTTCCCACAAAAGCACACACAATCCGTAACACACACACACAAAAAAAGTCTTAAACTTTGAAAGGACATTCTATTGAAATAGAATACATTGCTTATCTCATTTCACAACTAAATGCCTAACTGTGACAGTTACACTTACCCTTATCTTGAATAAGACAAAATACCTCAAAGACAAAAGGGTTCAAGGAAAACAAAAAAATAACTGGGCATTTCTCAGAAACAAATTCTGTCTTCAAATCAATTACTCTTTGATAACTGTCTAGCAAAGGGGTCACCAACCCAGGTCCTCGACGGCTACCCCCTTGCTTGTTTTGCAGCTAACCCTGCTTCAGTAGTTGCTGGTTAGCTGGATTGAATAAGCCCAGTTTCAGGTAGAGAGCTTAAAACAGGGGGTTCTGGTAGAGGACTTCCAGCCAAGGATTTCAAGTGCAAATTATATATTTTTTTGCGGCCGGCTCCGGCAGGGGGGAGGGGCTTCTGGCTATCAACTTTTGAGCGCCATATTTTTTCTCTGGGGCTTGATTCTCTTAAGATCATAAGTTAAAAATGAGCTGTTAACTCATAAGAAAATTATCTCATCAATGTTTGACTTGTTTTGTTAAAAGAACCTAGTCTGCTTAAAGAACTCGAAGTTCACCTTTTCCTATTCACGTTGAGAGATGTTATAATTCTTCTGTCACTTCAGTGCTTTTTGGTAGATTTTTCTTGTAAACATTATGCAATTCTTTTTCCTGATAGGAATCTTGCTGTCTCTGCAATTTGACTGCATCATCATTAAAACGTGTGGCTGAATCAGCAGCAATAGTTGGCCCTCACACTTCATTTTGTTTAGTTTCTTTTACAAAAACTGAGCTTTGGATGTCAGGAAAAATACTTATTTGCCCATTTTTTAACCTTTTTTTCTGCATCTGTACTTCTGTATTACAGACGACTGTGGCTGCAGTGGCATAGACGTATTTGACTCATCCATTGTTTGGAGGAAATTAACTGCTGGTGCTGTCAAGGCAGTGGAACGAAGCATAAGGAGGACCACACACCAATGACAGCTTGTACAGCCTTCCCACTCTGCACTGTTGGGATAACAGATCTTTGTGTTAACTCTGCACTTATGCATCCCTCACACAAGGCAAATCAGCATAAGGACAATTATGCCGTTTCTGGACTGCTGTTTTAGTGAATGCATCATTTAAAAATATATTTCGCTTTCCATCAAATGACTTTGTTGCATTGCTTAAAATAAAGTATTAAAAATGTAACAGTCTGCAGTCATGACAAAATGTCAGTGTTAACTCAAAATCTTGACACCATTTGTAACTAGTGTCAAGATGCCCCGTCCATCCTAATGAGTTTTAATATGGGCTGATGCCCAAGTCACAATCACCTGTACAGGGATTGACCCGTACGGATGCTGTGGTTTTTGGGTTGTCTGGCCCCGTTGTAGAAAGGGGGACCATCTTAAGAGAACCACAGGTGTGGCTTACAGGGCATCATGAAAATAGAACATACCTTTGTCATGTGTGTGGTAAATGTATTCTTAAGTATTTGTAAGAATAATGTAAGTTAATGTAATTTAACTGATTTTTCACCTGCTGACAGCCCATATCAACTTGTAAGGAAGGACAGTTCTGACTAAGGCATAAAGTAACTAATATGAATAGATTTCTTGCCCATATTTAACTTTTCAAGTTGACACTCTTTTAAAATGACACTCTTCATCAAACACATTCTACAATTTTTTAACTCAAATGCTTCAAAGTTACACTTATCAAGTGTTAAAAACAATAATTTAGCCAGTGAGGTGTCTGCTATTTAAA
>NC_050512.1:3230133-3250311 GCF_002922805.2 Oryzias melastigma | reverse complement strand
AAAAAAAAAAAAAAAAAAAAAAAAAGTACAAGGCTGATTTCACACCAAACGCGATTTGCGTGTCAAATTTGCTGCTGGACGCTTGTCCAAAATGTGTTTATAATTTGACACGTGTGGGAGGAGCTACCGTGAAAAGTTTTAAGCGTCATCTCAACATCAGTGCATTGAGTGTATACACATTTACAATTAATGGAAGACACAGATGATGTTGAGAGTTGGAGTTTATTTGTTTTGAAGAGCGCTACAAAGACATCTGTTGTCACGTCTCTAAGTCTGGATTCATGAGATCGTTCAGAGACTCTCAGTACAGTAGGTTTCACCATCTACTGCAGGATCTTTCATCTGAAAAACGGCCATTTTCACCGGTACAACAGTATCTCTGCAACCCAGTTTGAGAACTCGCTGTCCTACATAAGTCAGAGGAGGAAAAAAATAAAATATGAATAAAATTAGAAGATCTTTTTGTTGTTGTCTCAGTAGAAAAAGGAAAACTATGCAAAGTTCAGGAGGAGAATGATCAGCCTGTCCTCCATGTCAGATTGGGACTCCACCTGTTGATTGTGTCATCACGTGTCACATCTGAGTCTCTGATTGGTTGACAAATGGATCTTCTTTAAAATTCAGATGTTTTTTAACTTTCAACATGCCACAAAGCCCAAATCGCGCAGCTGCCAGGCCAACACACCACACTCGATACTCAGATCACGCCACAGGACCTCAGGGCGTCTGGAAGTCCAGTTTCAATGTGAAGTCTGCGCACTGACTTCACATTGAAACTGGATGCCCCTGACACTTGAAATGTGTTTGAAGTGAACACAGATTAACAAGAAACAGTTTTTATTTTTCACTGTATCTAGATATCTTTTTATGTAAATTTAAGTTGGCTCCCATTCATCAAGCAGTCACTGTTAATTGCACTGTACTGTGGAAGTGTTGTTTGTAATGTTGGCATAAGAAAACATTAAAAAAATGAACTAAAACTAAATTAATTCTTCAAACTTTTAAACAAAGGTTAAACACTTATTAAACAGTTTCACAGGTGCAATTTCAATTTTTAAAATAGATATGAAACAACTTAGTGTTTAGGTCCCTGACTAAAAAGCCGATGGTTATATTAAAACCTACATAATTTATGAACAGAAAAAAATAATAATTTAAGAGAGTTCAGAGAATTTAAAGATGTCTATACTGGAATCATGGAATGACAACTTTGAGCTTTAGTCACAACTGTCTTTATGGCTAGATATAGGCTGTTTGTAGGTGAAAAATGGACAAATCTGGTAAAGCGAAAATGTTGATACAAATTATTTACCATGGGCATGCTGCATGTGACTGGTCATAGTAAACCGTATGCAACATACAAGGTTAAATAAGGGAGAAGAAGGTGAGAATCAGACGTGTTGAACGTATTTTACAAATTTTTCAACCCCCCAAAATTCTGCAGACTGCGCTTGGGGCCTGAAAGTGTTGTTTATATGATAAGTGTGCACTAGTTGCATGAAGTCTGGCAGTTTGAAATGAGTAGACACTTAAGAGTGTAGTTTGCGTGGGCACTTGCATACATCACATGAATACCCCGCGCATACGTCATAAGCACAGGGTCAGTAAAGGGTCAGTACCCTAACCTCACTGATAGGGCTGCCACAATTAGTCAACTAAGCAACGACTAATCCACTATTAAAATAGTCAACAAACTAATTCAATAGTCGATTAGTCGTTACTTTATATTATATGAAGTCAGAGTGTACCAAAGTGGAAAATTATAATGGCATTATGCTAGTTTTATGACTATTTTGGAATTTATCAAGGTTTTTAGGCTATTTTGGAGTTTAGCTAAAATTTCAGTTGCATGCTAGCTATTTTGGCTAATTTAAGATTTTCTCAGTTTTTAGGCTAATTTGGAGTTTAGCTAATATTTCAGCTTATTTAGAATTTTTTTTCAGTTTTTAAGGCTATTTTGGAGTTCAGCTAATATTTCAGCTGCATGCTAGCTGTTTTGGCTAATTTAGGCTTTTTTTGTTTTTGAGGCTAATTTGGCATTTAACTAATATTTTTAGCTGGTTATCAGCTTCAGAGTTTTTAGCTATCAATTTCAGCATCTTGTATCAGCACTAGCATCTTCAGTAGCCAAATTCACCTTACATCATTCACACTAAAATTATCGCAGATAATGATGTATAACTAGTTTTTAGTTAGTTTAAAGCTAATGGTGGTTAAGATACGTGCTTTACATCCAGTTCGCGCATGACCAGATTAGTCGACTAATCGAAAAAAATAATTTGTGATTAGTCGACTATTAAAAATAATCGTTTGTGGCAGCACTACTTACTAACCACTCAAGTGTAGCATAAAGGAACCATACGAAAGCATCACCCATAGGTCATAAGGGTGTGTAACTTCCCATAGCCTTGCAAATACTTCATAATATGCTTACTGTGCACATGACCATATGTAACCCTTGAGATGTAGCCACTCCTCTCTACAACTCTCTACAGACCCAGACCACCCATATACCCACAGCACCCAAGCGAATCAAGTTAGTTTTAAGTTAGTATAACTTTAAAAAGGTTCAAATACAACCTTTGACTTTTATACTAGCCCTAAAGCTGCTCTGCTCTATAAACTTTATGTACAAGTCGATCGTGCAGACTTTGCCATTATTTCAGCAACACTTGTTTATTTTAATTGTAAAAGCCAGGGTCAAGACCACAATAAACACCAAAGCATATTAAGCCCATAACTGTAATTAGCCCACCGTGTTGCCTCATTAGCCTTTGGAGGCTAATGCCATTAATAGGGCTTAACACCCTATAGCATAATGTGTTGCTGAAGAGTCTAGCAAGCTATTGGCATTTGCTACTTGCATCTACTAAGGTAAGCAATCCTGCTAAGTCTCAACAGACAATTATATATAAAGGATTTTTTTAAAAAAAGACCAGGTAATCTAAACAAAAGTAAGTGCTTTTGAGTATTTAGATCAATCATTTAAAAAGCATGCGTACCTTCATTCAATAAGGAAAAAAAGATTTACATTTATGACATTTTCTTTTTCTGAAAGAAATTGCTCAATCCAAATAATTCATCTAATTTCATGTAGTTTATTTTGTTCGACTAAAATCTTACCATGAGATACTGTAATGGCTTAATTAACTAAGTATATGAATTACTGGCTCTTTGAGGTAAACAATTACTAGAATGCAGCAGTAACCAAAATAATAAATGGCCCGAATATTTCCTAATAAGATCTGTCAATAATGAAATGAAAGGACTGCATTAACAGTTATTACTTGTTAAGCAGAAGACTAAAGGGACATGGTGTTTCATAGTACATTCACCCATCCATTCTTTACTCTTTGTGTGTGCTGGGGTGGGGGTTTCTTCTGTATTTGGGATTAGGTTACTGGAACAGCAACCTGAAAAAAGATCCCAAGACTTCCCTCTTTACAACCCTCCAGCTCCTCCACTGGGACACACAAAGCCACATTGAAAATAACTTTCTAGTAGGTCATGTGTCTCTTCCAGAGGATGTGTCCAAATAGAATCTTCTAAAAGAAATTCAGAGCAGATTTCCAAACCGGGGTTTTCAAAACAAAATTTGTTTTCCTAAGTCTCTTGTGACTAAAGGACAGTGACAAGAACAATACTAGTGAGATTAAACCATTGACCGTATCAGAGAACTTGACTGAGCGAGTGTGACATAACCTATAAAAAAAACATCTTACTTTTGGCTCTAATGAAATAAAGTTAATTCAGTTGCCGTTTTTCTCAAATACAAACGTTGGTATTTGAAGCCAGACGAGGTAAGTAAGTACAAATTGGTCCTAGTCTGTCTGAATCAACATTTCTTTGGCAACTACCATCACAAATCAGGAGTGAGCTTGTTGGAAGTCTAAACCTCTTCCACTGAAAAGCGGCGAGGGAGAATCCGTCCATTACATGTTTTGAACATTTCAGGTGGGGCCAGTTGGTACAACATTCTTTTATTGAAGCATCTGATTGGTCAGTTCATAACTTGAATAACTTTATTTCAAGAAATATAAAAAAATATATATAAAAAAAATAGGATTAGCAGTAGAGCAGGGCAATAAAATGATAGGAACATATATCATGATAGAACTTTTTCTCGATAGAAGAATTAGTCTATCGCGAAAGTTAGTCGTCACATGGCGAGTAAATGTTTACATCTGATTATTTATGCTTCTTAGCTTTCATTTTGATAATTTTTTTTAGACATCTCCACTTCCTTTGTCTGCACGCGAGATAACAAATGCTCACGAGACACCATACCCCGCAGTCACTTACGCTAATCTTCTCCGTGTTAAATTCGGTTTCCGCTGATGAAGCAGTGGAACATTTGGTGATTTTCAACAGGAGCCAGTCCAAACTGGAAGACAAACGCGCTGGACTTAAAGCAGCAACCAAAAGTTGATTAAAAAAAGGTATGATTTGGTCCCTGATGCTAATGCCAACGAGCTGCTGTGTGTAGCCTGTATGTGTTCATGGACCAGTTTACATTGGGATAATATTTTCACTGCTGGACTTTAAGACGTGGCAGATAAATACAACAACATGAATTCATAGGACATTCATAAAAAACGTTTTTTTAAATGTAATGACAGAACTGAATCCACTGTGTATTAGCACTCCTCCTTCCCTCCTAAGAGCATTCCAACCGGTAATAATAATATATAACGAAACAAAATGCATTTTACTGTACTGGCCATTTTTTTAGTATACATTTTTTTTCTTTTTACTGGAAAAAATTTCATGTAAACCAGCTTTATCCACTGTTCAAAAGCTCTGAATGCAAAAATGAACAAAAAGTGTGTAATTTTTAATGTCCAGCAAACTGCAGCAGCATTGCAGCCAACTCCAAAGTGATGGCCTTCTCACAAGGGATATGGTGAGCTAGTTGCAGTAAATGGATCTTGCTCTGGGCTCAGATAGTGAAACTAATTGGCTGGTCAATAACATCTAGAGCAGGGGTGAGGAGAGACCACTGGGTGCTCAGTTGTATCAAAGGGTAAATATTCAACATAAATCATGTGTAGATATGACAAATCAATCAGACTACAGAGACCTTTACTTTTATTTTCTTGTCAGTGAAACCAGGTGTTTTGAATTATGCATATTCCTTCTTGCACATGTTCTCTTTGAAATGAGAAATGGATGAAGGGCAAAGGCTGTATGTTTTCGTTTTTTTTTTCTTAGCTTGAACTATTAATGTCATAAAACACAGAAGACTAAACCCAGTGGAATTATGGATAGTTTGAAAGTTAGAGATAATAATTTTTGTAAAACACCAGTTCATAATACATCTAAAAGACAAGGTGAGAAAATGCTTTTTATTTTTCAAACAGTAGTCTTTTTCTACAAAATAATATACAAAATAATAATTCAATATAAATATTTACTTAAGTCAAAACCACGACCTTGGGAAAGACTTACTTTGGCTGCTCGTGTATAATGTGATTCAGAAAATAATACGAAGAAGATGCTTTAGAGGCATTATATGAAAGATTATATGAAAGATGAACTCCTGTCCTTGTAGGTTAATGTCCTACACGCTTTCCAACAAACCTGCTGCTTTTGTTTTTTTTCTGGCAAAACACATCTGCTCTATGCAAGCAGCAGGTAGAGAAGGGTTTCTAAAAAAAACAAAAAAACAAACAAAAAAAAATATAATAACGACCCTCAAAGCCTGAAGTCTAACACCTCCAAATCTTTATTCAAAACAAGCTTTAAAATACTAGAGATACATAACTTTAAAATCATCACCAACTTTCAAATTGTGAGCCATGACTTCCTCCAAATCTGATATAGACCTAACTACATTATTCGCCACGTTTTGGTTGTTAACAGATCCAACCCCAATGAAACACTTCATTTCACTACCCAAGTTTCTAGTTTAATGCGATAAAATTCATAGTGTCTGTATTCTTATTAGCTGATTTAATTATTTTGTTATCAGACACATAATTGTTTCGTACCTGATATGTTTCGACGGAGAGCTTCCATCTTCATCAGAGTCGTCACCAGGTGGTAGAGTGTGACGTGTATAAAACAGCTGATTGTTTCTGAGGCGGAGTCACCTGTCAAAGTCTGACAGGTAACTCCGCCCCCCCCGCTGTCCGGCTCGCTGCTGGAGGATGTTGCTCCAAGTATGGGAGAGCAGAAAAGCCCCCTCATCCCTGTTCTTGGCGGTCTGGGCTCGCTTTCTGATCTCCACTGCTTCCATGATCCATCTTTGATGTCTGTTTTCTTCAGTAAGGATGATTTTGGCCTTTTCCCAGTCCATGATGTGGTATTTTTCTTTGCAGTGGTCTGTTATTGCAGATTTCATATTTTCCTGCGATGCCTGTTGTCGTGCTGCTCTTGTTAGTCTTTTTTCCGTTTCCTTTTCGCATTCCTTCTTGTGTTCCGTTTTTCTTGTGATGAATTTTCGTCCCGTTTCTCCAATATAAGTTTTATTGCATGAATGACATGGTATTTCGTATATGACATTGCACTTGTTGTTTTGCTCGATCTTGTCTTTAGGATGTACCAAGAGTTGTGCCCTTCAAATACTGCACTTTTTATCTCTACAGTCTGTTTAGAAACAAAAAAATGATCACCTTTGTCAATAGCTGTATTTTGTTGTAAAAAATTGGTTATATTTTGAAAACTGACTGCCATAACTTCCTGCCGGATCGCTCGCAGCTTGCGCAAAAAAGCCCAGACGCCAAAACGATCGTTGCACTGCGGAAGCTGGCCGTGGAAGACAACGGCTTCGCGTCTGTTGTGAACTTCACCGTAGGTTAACAAGGGCACCAAATGGAAGCAGCCTTCATTTCGCGGCGCTTCCGCATGCAGTGTGAACCCGGCATTAGTCTGAAAATAAAATAAATTACTTTAAAAGAAAACAGATGCATTGATCTAGGTGAAGATGTATGCCATAATGGTTAATTATTTATTTAGATCGAGTCCTACTTATATGGTTAGTGTAACTAACTGTATAGGTTGGTAATAGACTTTCTTTAGTTTTTGTAGTTTGTGTGACGTAACCTGTGTGACGTGCTAATCCAAAATCCTAGACAAACAAAAAAGAAGGGAAGGGAAGTTTTCTGCTGGGTGTATGGAACAAAACATATAGAAAAGGAGTTAGTCTTGTGCTATTTTATATATTCATGCTTTGTGTTAGTAAATGCACAAAATGACAAAATACAATGCACGGATTTCCTCTGCATATTAACTTAAAAAAAACAGCACTACAGGCACGCACATTCAGACATAGCAAAACAGCCTCTGATCAGCACTTCTAAAAGGTTCTCAGAGAAAGTGTCAATCCTATAAAAGGCAATTTGGGACCAAATAATTAGAGCCCCCTAAATTAAAATTGACACAAAAATAACAGGAAATAATGCACCAGTGTTAGCGTCTCTTTTCTCTTGTAAGTCTTCAGAAGCCTGTAGTACTTTATATAGTTTAAACATACATGCACAGAGTCTTTAAAGAATTTTACTAGAGCAACAACATTGTAAGCCTTGTTAAGAAGTGAGTCAGTAAATATAACAAATCACACAAACTTGTATCTGAATGGCTTTTTTGTGTGCGGGGACGCAGTGAAACATCACTGTTACACAGACCTATCTGTGGGGATTAGAGTGAAGCACCTTATCAGTCACAACCCAGACAACCACATACACGCAAACACGGAGGCACACACCGGAATAATAATCCATTTCTTGCAGCCAATACAGGACTCCAGACGGGAACACTTAGTTTTGACCATTTCTTTAGAGCAGAGTAGCTTAATTTTGGTATCAGACCCACCAATGAGCCCTAAAAATATCTGCAGACCCAGTGAGAGAGAGTAAGAGAGAGAGATAAACTATAAATGTGGTGGTGTGATTTAAAAATCACATGGCAGCTATTTTGTCAACATCATGCTTCCTTAAGCAGCACTTTTTCTGCTTTATGGTACTTTAATATTTTCTCCAAATAAAATAAGTAAGTAATTCTCATACATGAACATGGGAACACATGCACTGATGAACTCCAGTTTAATAACTAAAACAACAATTAATCAATTGAAATGTCAGAGCTGTCCCCTATTTAAATGATGACCAAAAAGAATAAACTAATACATAAAATACAATAGTAGATAATGCACTGCAGAATTCTGTCTGCACGTCAACACTTCACTTGAGGTAGAAAGATATATAGTTGTATACCAGGGTTATAGGTAGAAATCACTTCAATTGTATACCAGAGCTAGACCTAAACAGTTGTATACCAGGGCTATTATTGGTAGAAATTAATACAGTTGTATACTAGAGGTAGACCCATACAGTTGTATATCAGGGCTGGTCCTAAAGATCTACCATCATTTTTTGCACTGTTTACCATCAGGACTTCCACAAATAATTATTTAAATAGTCGTTCAATTGACGAATTTTTTTTTTTTTTTTTGTCAACTAATAAGATCATGTGAAAACTGGAAGTAAAACACATCTTAACCATCATTGGCTCTAAAACTTGAAATATCTAAGCAATATGCTAACTAAAAATACAGACATTTAAGACAATAGTCTTTTAAAACTTTAATGAATCATGCAGCTCCTTTCCTTAATTTGTTTCTGGCATTAAAACGACTTAAATCAAATGAGGTTGGCATTTGAGAAGGTAAAGTTTTGCTCTCACTGACTCAAATATAACAAAAGTACATTGTGTGGTGCTGAGAGATTCACAACTGTATTCAACTTGACTTCACTCTGACTCTATAGAATTCCAAACTGTATAATGCTCTTGGTCGTAGCAGGAAAGTTAGCATTTATAAAGGTCTTGCAGAAAGACTTGATCTCTTTTGAGAGCAGATGTTCCTTTCAGCAGAGAAATTTTGCTCTAATGAAATACAGGTTGATGAGATGCACAGAAAACATTTAGCTATTAAGTTTGCTCTCTGTTTGCGCTTATGTTAGCTTAGCTTACCTAGATGTCGATCCCTCTTCAGCGTTATCATACTCGGTCACAATGTGGTTCCTCCTCAGGCGCTCATGCATCACTGTAGTACTGTGTGTTCTGTACAAAAGTTCTGCCTTGCAGATGTTGCATTGGATACTTTTGTCTTTTATTTATTTATTTTTAATGTTTCCCACACTTTCAAGCTTCATTTGTGTATTTGTATAGTACCCAGGACTTCCTGTGATATCACTAATGACCCGCATTAGCACTACTACGCATGTGTCAAAGAAAATGGCAGATCCAACATTAGAAAGGCCACCCTGTAGTTTCCACATTACAAAATAAAATAAAAAAATAAAATAAAACAGCATTGTATCTTGGAAATAAAAAAATGTTTTTCCAGAAACTGAAATGCAAAAAAACAACAAAAAAATTCGAAAAACAAAAGTAACTTCCAGAAATCGAAAATCGAAACACAAGGTAGGTACTATGGGACATCACTGATTGGATTATATCCAGTATCGATTCATGACAAATAACTTGCTGTTAAAAAGATGGACAAATGTTATCATCCAATCAACAATGTGCCATATTACTAACATTTTCAGGTTTCTGGAAAAAATAAAATAAAAGAGAAAAAAGAAAACATTTTTGGAAAGCAATAGTAATTTATAGAAATCAAAATAAAAGTTATAAAACTAAACATAATTTTACTAAAATTTTATTGGGTGATAAAAACCTAATTGCTTTTTTGTCTATTGTATTTTTAACTCACGTTAGAGAAATAATATAATATTAAAATGATTTGCTTACTGATTCAGCGATAAAAAAAAGCTCTCTGTGGTGAGATAAAGTAATTAAAAAAAAGCACAAGTGTTAGTAATTTGGGACAAGGGTGGTTGTACATAACAGTTGCAAATTCTGTAAGATTCTTTGGGGTAAAAATGCTTTCCTAGCAATATTACTCTTTTTTTCTAGGCAAGTCATGCATTATACCTTTACATTGAAATAAAGATTAACTAGATTAAAAACCATACACTCTCACAGCCATAATAAGTTACAGAAAAACATAGCAAGATAAAGGCCAAACCACTGTACCACTTCATCCACTGAGAACTGTTACAAATCAAATAGAAAAAAAGGTTTCTTTTATCGCTTTGCTTTAAGAGCTTCTAGTAAAATAGAATTTTTATCCCTTTGAAAAAACATCTCACATTTCCAAGGGATGTAATTTTTAAACTCACCGTCCAGTGTGAATAAACCCATTTAAAACTGAGCATCTGCACTTAAAGTCCATCTTCATTGTACAAACTGAATACATTCTCTACTTGCAAATGGATCATTACACAAAGAAGAGTGTACCTCAAGATGAGAACATGGACAGAAATGGCATGTAACCACACAGCACTGAGAAACAGCGTCACAGTCAAAGACAGCATGTACGGTGGATGAAGTATGGCTTCAATACTTGACCGATCCATGAAAAAGGGGACAAAAAAACTGAATAAATGATTGAGCGAAGAACTGAGCACAAAAACTATTTCAGAAGGTCCCTACAGATGTGATTAATGGTATTAAGAAACTTGTTTTCCCAACGAGGAAAGGGGCTGGACCCCTTTTAGATCATGCCACAAAATTAGCTACAGAAATGAGAGGAAGATTACAGTTAGTAGGCAATAACTGGAAATGCCACAAAACAGGGAAAAGGAAAGATCACTTTGTGGCTTCACATAATTATTGAAATATCACAAAAGGTCCGGTTCCCACCTATCCCACCCACGTATCAAAGTGCCCTTGGGCAAGACACCAAACCCCACATTGCTTCTCGTTGTAGATTGGTGCCAGTGTTCAGCATCAGTGTGTGTGTATGGCTGAACAGGACTCTGACTGTAAACCGCTTCTAAGAAACTAGTAAAACACTATAAGTATACACCATTTACAAGAGTGCACAAAAAATGCTGTTTCATGAAAAAGAAAAATGATTTGCCACAGGGGAGAAGATTTAGAGAAATAAATAATATTGGATTTCAAAACTTAGTTGTGGATGTCCTAAATGAGGAGGAAGAAGCCCATCTGTTGTTAGAAAACAAGACCTGATATGAGCATCAACAATTCAGATAACAACAGCTAATGAGTGAAATCCAAACAAAGTCCTTCAGAACTTAGTGGTAAATTGCATTTCCTGGAGAGATTTTGTTTTTGGCAATAGCTGATAAACAAATTATTAAATCATTTTAGTCTCACCGTGCCGTCAAAATTCATGTTAGTTCAACTCAATTTATAAAAATTATTTTTTAAAAAGTGAAGAAAAATTGAAGCAAAGACACACCTGCTTGTAATAACTGTCATTTACTGGTTTCTCCAGAGGTTAACAGTGAGCTGAACCAGGCAAGCTTAAGCAGATGATTATGGAAAACAAGCAGGTAGAAATAAAAACCGTAAGTGTTTTAGATAAATCTCTGGTGTGAAAAACTGTATTCTTTCCATTTCAACAGAGCTATGTGAGAACATGCAAACTCCACACATTAAGGACTAACCCGGGATCCCAACCAGGGCCTTCCCGCTGTGAGCTCGGAGCGCTAACCACTGCACCACTGTGGAGCCCTCATTCCTGAACTCTTTTCTTCCTAAACTTGCTCTTATCGCTAGTATTTGAAACCTAACGATGTTCAGCTTGAAAACTTCTGCTGAAGCTGCAGTCAATGATGTGACATGAATAAAAATGTGGAAGGTTGTTCTGGAGTGTCCATACAAACAAACCGGACCTCCAAGGAAGCTGTGGGATTTACATGTTCAGACCGTTTTGATGCGCAAGAAGCACACTAATCTGAATGATTAAACTGATCTTTGTTTTCTTGGTGACTGTGAATCATTTAAAATGAAATAAACAAAAATGTCAATTTGCAGAAAACAAAGTCATAGAGCTGCAACTTATTTCCTGGTAAACTCGTGTGAATAAGCCAAACGTCAAAACTGCTTGCTCAGTGCTTAGTTTCACAGCCCCATGTCTAAACTCTGCAAGTGACTTTGCTTTTGCCCTAAAGGCTCCTAAGCAAGTGCTTTATTAAGCCTCTGTGTGCAGAGGTAGCAAGTTTTTATTATTCCAATCCACTTATTAGACTGGTCCCTGGGTAGTGCATTTTTGGTGTCTCTGGATATATAACTCTCCAGACACAGTCCTCCTAGCATCAGACTCAGTCTTAGACTTCTTTTTTGCTCTTAAACTCCCCTAACTCACCATGTCTAGGCACAGGAAGTGCTTACACAGGTTCTTTCTTTGTGCTGTGGTCAGCCTTAAGACAGGAAAAACAACACCAGCTGTAATATCTAGCAGAGCTGAAGTGATAAACGAGGGTGTATTGAAGGGATATAAATATGTCTTTTCTCCACATGATATTTCTTCCTTAGCCTTAGGGCCACATAGCATCACTTTCAAAAGAAAATTTCAGTGCTGAAGCCTCAAAATTTAGATTTTATTCCTTATATTGTTTTTTCCATTTCTGATCTAATAGATGACTTTGCGAGACTGAAAGTTGATCCACTTCAGTCACCCTTGAGTGCTGTGTCCATGTTTACACTTCTTCTGGCTAATAGGATCAATGAAACGACATGTCTAGACATGAGTCGTCCTAAGCCTGGGCCTAACTAAATGTGGAAACTGAATAAGTGTGATGCTGCAGAAGCTGTTACAGCTGCAGATCAGATTAGATGTTTTAGTGAAACAACTCAGCTGAAACTCTACATAAAAACACCTTAGAAACATCCTTTTTGCTGCAATCTTCAGTGTTAAAACCAGTAGGGTTGCTCTTGTTAGAATAGTTTTATGTTTATATCACTTATAAGTAGTGTTGCCTTTACTTCAGTATTTGGTGTGACCAGTCAATTTCCACCTTACCTCTGCTCTTGTTGTACTCTAACTTAGGGGTGTGCATAAATATCAATATTGCGATAAATCGAGATATTTAGTCCTGCAATTGATTCACGATGGGTTCTCACTAAGTATCAATCTTTTATTTTCGTTTGAAGAGGCTGTAAAACATTAAATTTGTCATACTTTGGTCCCCGGACAGCCTGTCTCACTATCTACCTCTAAAGGAGTATCTCACCAATGGGCCTGGCAGATACTTGAATGACTTAATTTTTGTTCTTTTGTTTATGACAATTTTGAACTGAGTAGTAGTACTGCTGTTCATGTTTACTATTGTTAACACTGAATTTTATAAATAATTCCAATTCCGAGTCACAACGCAGGCAAGTGAGCAAACGCGTATCCAGGCGAGTGCCCGAACGCTTGAGCGGACGAGTGAGAGCGCGAAGACGAGCGTGGGCGAGTGAGCGAACGCTTGCGCGGTTGAGCGCGGGATAGTGAGTGAACGAGTGTGCAGGCAAGTGCAGGTGGGCAAGCGAGCGCGAGTGCGCTCAGGGGCTTAGGGGGGTTGCACTGAGTGGGTGCGGGTGTCGAGCGGTCCATCACACGTGGAGCACAACATGAACCGAGTATGAAAGGATTTGTGATCATTTCAATATTATGTATAAATGTTCATTTAAGCGACAGACTGATGTAAGGGGCAAAAAAATAAAAAAAATACTTGGTCTTAAAATAGCCCACCTTTAGTTCATTGTGTTGAGGAAAAAAATAAATCGAAATTGAGACTTTAAATTGGTAAATCGAATCGAATCGTGGCTTGACTGAATCATTACAACCCAATTAATGGGGATATATTTTCCCCAAAAAATATGCGTTCTTCTATAATCTGAGTTATTAGAGACGATTTTTAGCAATTCTTGCAGTATCACGATATCATCGATGTCGTGAGCCATGTATTGCGTATGGCATTGTATTGTGAGGTACCCAGTGATCCCAGCCCTACGGTGTGTTGAAAACAGTGATCATTTAGTATTATGTGCAGGAATCTGAATATGGAAAATAAAGAGCATAAACCAAAACCACAGTCACATGTATCACGTGTACACATACAAAAACTCTCTTTTTTTTCAATACCTCTTAACTACCAAAGCTTGAGAGTGGAGTGGATAAAGAAAAAAATAAAGTTCTATGTGCCTGACCACTACTCCAAACTGGTCAAGCTGAAAATCAACCTATCCCAGCAAACCGCAAGTCAATTGGCACATCCACCACTTACAGCTGCCTACCTTCTCCACAGTTCAAGTCCAAGCGTTCGCTGGCCAGCAGCAGATGAAAGAGGAGCCAGAAAATGTTGAGGCGAATATAAAGCGCCGCATCACCATTTTGTCTATTTCAAGCAAAATAGAATCTTCCTCTGCCTCTTCCACCTCCTCTGACATGGCCCCAGGCAGGCTACAGTGAGAGCACATTACTCACATTATAACCCTTCAATATCTCCACAGCACCTTACTGAAAATATGTCTTCAACCTCTCCCCTGCTTTGCACATTTTCCACGTCTTTCAGACATGATGGACCAAAATTAAAAACAGATTGGTGTGAAGGAGAAACAAAGAGTTGCTAACAAATAAACTGTGACAGCCCCGAAGCCTTGAAAACTATTAATACTGTTAGCTGAATGCATTATTGTACAGGAACAACTATTTGTCAAGCGACTTAACACCAAGTTCACAGTTATTCGCCAATTATTAGTATTTGTCATCGTTTACATTTCTAATAAATAAATTCTTCTATCAGTCATTTTAAAAATGCAGGTTATTTTTTAATCTATTATGTAGGATGGGTTTCTTTTTTTTTTGTTAAAAGTGCAAAATTGATGTTCATCAAATCTATTAAAATGTCTTTGCTTTTCTTTTCTTTGTTATTTTTTATGTAATTTATAATTTTATCAATGAAAGTTTAGTTTGAACCGTTAATTGTGTGAAAATTGTGTTTTATAGTCAAACAAAATTGTTTCCAGATAGAAAATTTTCAAATAAGTTTATTTAATTAAACTTTGTTTCATTAAAAAAGTGATTTGAGCAGTGCAACATTCTGCTTTATTCGTGCTTAACATGTTTACTTTCAAAGAGAAAAAGAGTGTTGTAGGTAACGGCTTTAGTGATGTTTTCACATTAACACCGTTATTAACATGATAGTAAAAGTGTCTAACCTTAAGAAGTCAGGATATACCTACTGTTAGCAAGTAACTGCAATAAGGTTATTTTTTAAATGTTTATTTTAATGTGTTGCATAAATCTTGAGCCAAAAATGTAACTGCATCAAATTTTTCATTACCACAAATTTCAAATGTAGCAGTTTATTTTAGAGTAAAATTGTAAATGACATATAATTAGTAGGACTGTGAATGTTGATATGTTTCTGCGTTTTTTTTTAATATTCTGTGATTGAGATTTTATTAAATTTAAGAGACAATACTGCTTTTATTTGTAGTTTTTGGACAAAAGTGATCTTTTATTTTAATAAATAAGGCGGAAATATAAAAGTCAATTTCATGGCTGTAATACAGCAGCAGCGTACCCCCTATCAGGGGCGGAGCAACACGGAGCTGTCTGCTATTAGAAATCCAAAGAGGAAACCCACCATTATTTTTATTTTGGGATGGGGACCTACATTAATTTTCCACAATAACAATCACAGGCATCATCTGAAAACTACGGAAACTCTGCGGTTCACTGCAAAATACAATACAAAGACAATAAAGAAAATGTATAGGCAAAAAAAGAAAAAGCTGAAATAAAAACAGAATTCCAGGGAAAGTGTCGAATAGACAGCAGTGAGAAATTCTTATTTTTGGGGCTGCCAGGTGTGACTTGAGCCTGAATTTTTTTGGTATTTTCATTAAAAAAAAATGTTGATTAGTTTGTTGACAAATTTCATTCTTGTTCTTTTTTATGAAATTACAACTCAAACTTTCATTCGATGTTGTAAAAACAGTTTAACATTTTTGGGGTTTCCACGGCAAAATTAATAGTTTTCATAAGTTATTGAACTTAGTTTTCTAATAAATTGGTAAGCATCAGAGATAACCTTCTCATTCATTATTTCACTATTTTAATGTTTTACCTGACAAAAAAACAAATAAAATGTAAAGTTTTATAGTAAATTGTACATAAAAAAATCCCTCTTGATTATTCATATTAGCTTGTTTGCTTTTGACAGTAAATGACTGTATTACAAAGACTTAAGCTGTTGGTACGACTGTAAATGATGTGCAAGTCTCTACATGCAACTTCCTTCTCTCTCAAACTCATTTATATTCACTCTAATGAATTTTTCCTAAAATTGTATGTTTAAAAAAGGTCAGCAAAAACACTTGTGAAAGAGGCTCATAGATGCTGACACCTCCTCTTCTTCCACAGCCATCAGGTACAGTATAATGACCCTTTCTGCTTACAGCGCTGATAACAGCCATTTAAGACACGTGTTCACTCAATAGCTTAGTCAGACGGTCAACAGAAAGGTCTTACAAAGACTCCATCACCAACTGATCAAAAATCAAAAATACGGATAAAGCAGTATTTAAAAATAATCTGTTTTACGGTTCTCAGTCAGTCGCCCAAAAGATTCATTTTTTTACAAAATGAAACCAGATCATAAATGCATGTTTGTGACTGAAAATTCACAATTTGTGTGTCAAAAATGCTAACATTTAATACTAGTATGTCCAAATACGGCCCCCATGTAACCCTTATGCTATCCTAGACAAGTTTAAATTAAAAGTGCAGTCATCTGGACCCCACAAAACAGTGCGCTGAACTTTTTTTTCCAAGGATTTTTTTATCTTCACTGGTGTCCGTGACAGACGTAAAATCCCCCATAAGAGGGCACAAGGGTAAAATATCCAATGGCCCTCAAGCTCCTTTCATAAAATCAATTTAACTTTAGCATTTTCTAAAAACTGTGTATATATTTCTTGATTGTGGTTGGCGAAATGACATTTTCATATTCCCCCTGAAGAGGGACTAATAGACGAGACATCCCAACTACGACTCGCTAACTGAGAAAGAACAGTGCAAAAAATGGAAAACTGACAGAGATATTGGTAAAACAAAACATATTTAGATGTATTTGTTCGGTGGTAAAAAATGAAAAGTATGCCATTGCAATAAAATGTTCATTAAATAGTTGATTTAAATGAAGTGGTATTAAAAAAGCTAAAACAATAAATGGGTTGGCTCTCACACATTTCGACTGAATTTGGAATAAGTTTGGAGACCCCTGATTTAATATCTTGTCAATGTATCACTAAACTCCCAGACCTCAAGATTGCTACAGAATTCAAGAGTTTTTAACAGAAAAGGGTCATAGACATGTCGTGAGTCTAGTCCCAAATTTGGATATCAGAAAAGTAAACAACACTTGCTCACATGTCATGGACTTTTGGATAGAGGTTACTTGTGAGTGTGAGGTCTCATAATGTACTTTATTCTTACTCGCCTCTCCAATAAATCCCATTACTTCAGCGTCTAATGTTATTACTCTTCTGTTCTTCTTCAACTTTGCAAACACAACTGATAATGTCAGGGATGTTTTTCTGTAAAATTTCATTTCTGAGTCTAATGCTGCAGGACGTTCTTTTCGGTTAGAGGAAGTTTGACATTATTTACACTTTCAGACAAACAAATTTGATCAAAACTAATCTTAAATACAGCATTCTACAGTAAATCTGACAATAGGAAACACAGTAACTCGACTCATCTTTAACATGCCAACACGTTTCACACCGAGTTAACAGCAGTAACACACGCCTGCATCAATGTACACGTCTGACGGACAAATTCAGCTTAAAATCCTTATTAAAAAATCACAAACAGCATTATTATTATTATTATGGTATTAGAAAACACCATTTGGATGAAGAAAAACGTAAAAAAATGACGTAAAAACAACCAAGTACCACCACAGCAGACAACACACATAGGATGACAGCAGAAACTGATCAACTATTATTACAGTCCATTGTGTGGAAATGTGTTGAATTTCTCAAAGACATGTGCCCATGCAGTGTGGTAGAATGTAGGCCCCCCGAGAGTGTCGTTGTGCATGTTCACTTCACCCTTGAGGAACTTGATTTCCCCATTGGACTATTTACACTGTGTATTTGTGGGTCGCACTGCTTACTGGCATAGCTTGTACTTTGATTTTGATTCGGAAGGAGTACAGTGGATTTAGTGGACATTAGTGAGGTGACAGATGGTACTCGTAACTTTGGATCGATTTCACAGCTTTGTGAAAAGTACAAGATTAAATAGATCCCCCAAAACATTGAAGAAATTTGATAAAATACGATGAAAGCTTGAGTCCTGCACATTGCATCACGAAGCATATTGATTCAATCGTGCTTAATACAGAACAATAAACTGCTCTTGACAGACACAAAGCATGTAATAACAGATTAAAAAATATTCTAAAAAATATTAAATATTGCCAAATAACTTGAATAATGTCCTTGAATTTAGAGAACAAATAGGGAAGATGTAGTAGCAAAAACAAAACAAAAAAACTTGATATGTGTACCTGTGATTTCCCATTGTTTTCCATCTTCAAAAAACAAAATCAATCATTACGACTTAAAATATTAATAATTTTCTTAATTTTAGGTCTATTGAGTTATTGCATTTACTTCTGTATTCAGAGTTTTAAGCTCTTTCACTTACCTCATTCATTTTGTTTTTGGACTTGACAAAATTGTGGCTTGTGGTCCCTATAAAATATTCTAATAATGTTCCTTTTGGATTATTTTGATGTGGATAAACGATCTGGAAAAAGTCCCCTGGACTGTTCAGAACCAGGTATTTATCTCCGAGTCACACTGGTGGAAGTTTTGGATAAAGATGTTCAGGATCAGTTTTAGGTCAGAGAATCGGATCGTTCAAAATGAACCAATATCAAACTTAAATATTATCATCAATCAAAAATGATATGAATCGTTGCTACAATAAATCATATTCAGTAGTGTAAATTCATGCTACTAAATAAATGTTAGATTAAAAGTTTTGTTGAGTTACAAATAAACAAAACACACCCTACCTGTCCCAAAGATGACCAAAATAATGTCCAACTTATTAAAAACGCCGAAATGTTAGTATAGGAATTACCGAACGAATAATTACAAACGAAAGACAAATATTTCAATAAAGCATCTCCAGCAAACTGGCTCATCATATCATAGTCGATTCAAATGAGTATTTCCTTTTTCCTGCTATCTTTAACGTATCAAATAATATCAGTAACTATCTCGGATAAAACATAGCAAATTCAACATTTTAATAGTGACCGTAATCACACAATATAATAAAAATCGTTTCCCTAAATGACCACACACGTAGCTATCCTCTCATTCACATCGCTAGCTTGAAAACACCGGTCATTTCAGCTCCGTGAAGACAATACATTGCGCATTATGAATAAAAACGGCGTTTTGACAGTAAAACTTTTACCTCTTTCTTCTTCTGGCCTCCTCCGGTCGGGAGACATAGCAGAAATAAAAAGAAAACAGAAAGAAATCGCAGGTTAACCATGGATTTAGCCCAGATACACGCCATGACGGAAGGATGCTTCACGGCCTCTGATGCCAGACACGTCTCTGCCCGACGATTGGATGTTGAGCCAGCCAATCAGCGTTAAGGAGACGTTCAAACGTTTATGGGGTTTGTAGTTTATTATATGGCAGGCATGGGATTTTCACTCAGCATTTGCGAAGCTATACCAAAGCTTTTGTAAATAAAAATATTGAAATATATGTTTATTTATTTAAATCTAGATATAAAAAGTTTGTATTGTGATTACAGTTTTTCAATAACAGAAAAAAAACAAAGTTTTTAAACAAACATCAGAATCAATCGTTTTAATTTAAAAATCAGGATGCATTTTAATAAATAAACATTGACTGCATCTGCATATCACATAACCACCTGCATATATTTGGTCAGTAAAACATGCTTATTTTCTCAGTATACGCCTTTGTATGTGGATAGAATTGTCTGAACAAAACACCCACAGACACATAGTGAAAAACCCAGCTCCACATGGTGGTATCCCCGTTTTTTCCTTATTTTTCCTGTTCACCACAAAACTAAAAAATATGCAGGACGCCAATAACATGTGTCCTTGCTGTGCATATTGTCATTCTTTCACACCTAAAAATGCTGTTCACTAATTTGTCAAATGAATTGAAACATAAATGATAACATTATTTTTAATTCTCCAGTCCTGGATCATAAACAAAGTTCCAAAGTAAAATGTTTGATGTCACAATTCTGCATTCTTTTTTATTGTCACGTACGGTATCATCACATTGCATCAA
>NC_050512.1:3222974-3229884 GCF_002922805.2 Oryzias melastigma | reverse complement strand
CTACATCGATCGAGTGTTCCTTCAGCGAACGTGATGGTGCAGTACACACTCCTCAACAATAGGTGGGAGTATGCAACTCAGCGCAACCAGTCTCAGTCTCCTCCAAAAACGTTCAGTACCCACGTTTGTCCACAGGGAAAAATGTAGCAGTTTCACCAAAAACGATTCTAAATTGTGGAATTGCTACGTCTCATTCTCTCATTCATTTCTACGGAGGTGCGCCGGATCACGTGACTGATCACGTGGCTTTTGAGTTTCTGCCTGTCGCTAGCAAAAACACTGTGGGATATTCACTCTTTTTCGGTGGAAAATCACTCAGAATAAAATATTTTGTGGACTAATCTTTATTTTGACAATATTTCTAGTGAGAAATGAACCCGTTACTATCAGGATATACATTTATTTTGGACATACAGTTCGTAGTTTCTCTGTTGTGCTGGACAAAACGGGGCTCCAAAGTCGTGAAATATCAACATTTCCGGTGCACGGAACGATCCCGGAACCGGACGATCAGCAGGATTTGGTGACCCGACCCGCGTCGGTGCCGCGTCAAGGTTTGGGTTAGAGTAGGTTCAGACAAACCGCCCGGACCCTTTTTTAATTGGGCCCCGAATGACTCCCGTAAAGCGAGAATGTGATCACAGTGTGACTACTTCCGGTCGAGGACGGTCAAAAGTTTAAAAGTTTCCAGAAACGAAGATTCTCAACCATAAAAATAATGTTCCTTTATTTTCTCCCTCATAAACAAACACAAATGTCAGTTAGTTTAAGTGACAATAACGAGGATGGTTTCACACTAAATGAAGAAAGAAAAAAAACTTTTTTTTTAATTGTGCGACACACAGTAGAGCGGGAGTCTAGGCATACAAGTCGATTTCAGAGGATCAGCCAATGAACGTTTAGATCCCACCCACTTTCAGTGATTGACAGACAGAGTTATTATTCGGAAAAAGCTCATCATGAAATAAATACGTCGTTCTGAAAAACAGCATTGTGAAATAAAAAGGACACTTTGGAAAACAGTAATTTTGAAATACAAGCTTTTACAAAAAAAAACCTCACATGATTATAATAATATCCAACATGAAAAAAAAATATTATGATATATATTTTTATTATGAAATGTTTTTAACATAAAAATTATGTTTTAAAGTAAAAATGAAATATATTTCATAATAAAATGGTCCATTTTAATGAAATGTATTTCATAATAAAATGGTAAATTATTTATTGAAAAGACTTTTATTGGAGTGTTGCTTGATTAAATAATGTATTTATTTATATAATTAAGAACAGTTTGGGCTTCCATATGTATGTGGATAGAATTGTCTGAACAAAACACCCACAGACACATAGTGAAAAACCCAGATCCACATGGTGGTATCCCCCATTTTTTCCTTATTTTTCCTGTTCACCACAAAACTAAAAACTATGCAGCACTCCAATAACATGTGTCCTTGCTGTGTATATTCTTTTTCCACACCTAAAAATGCTAATACTAATACTAATACTAACTAAATACTAATTTGTCAGATGAATTGAAATATAAATGATAACATTGTTTTTCATTCACCAGTCCTGAATCATAAACAAAGTTCCAAAGTAAAATGTTTGATGTCAAAATTCTGCATTCTTTTTTATTATCACGTACGGTTAGTGAATCTGCATTGGAGCTCTGTTTTGATGCCCTTGATTTACATATGAAGATCCATTTTCTTTCACAGGTATCACAAAATGTGGAGACCTAACAGCCTTTCTAACACAGTTATAACCACAAGCTAATGACTCAAATCAAAGCTCTCAGATGTTGGCAGGACTCCGTCAGTGCCTCCATGTTGATGTGCATTTTGTAATGAGTTCTCGATGGTATCACACTGTGTCCCAGCTGGAGTTTTTCATTACAACTCTTTTCTTTGAAAATTAGGGGCACATCACACCATGCCCACGAACATGCCCATGACCGAAGAGAAAACACAAGCAATCATCCTGGCATCCTACTGCATTATGGAGAAGGGGAGACCTAGTTTGTTGTCTCCAGGATTGGATGACATGTTGCTGATTCCAGCTGCACTAGAGAATGCTGTGATGCAATGCTCTTATTTAACATTTGTCAAAACATTCTGCCTTTTTTTTACATTTGACACTATTTGTAATATGCAAACAACACTAAGCTTTAAGGACGATTAAAATGTGTGCTGGTCTTTCTTTGTTAAGAACATTTTTGCTGCAAAGACACAAACAGAGATTCAGGTTTATTTAGTTGGTGAAAGTTGTAGAAATCGTACTTTGGATTGATTGTCTTACAGTGGTTATTTATCACACAACTAGACATTTTCATACAGTCAGCATTCTACTGTGTTCTGCAGTGTTTTTCAAAGTAACTCAAATATTAAAAGATCTTGTGAAGACAGGCTGTTCTTACAGCTTTATCTCAACTTGTTTAACTTGTGCGCATGTTTTGTCAGAGGAAAGAGAGAAAAGATGTTGGGCTTTTTATTTGAAAATATGTTTAATACAATTCACAATAGCTTTTTTTTAATTAAAACGTGTTTTATAGCACTAAATTACTTAAATGCCACTGTACATCGTTTACACACAAAAATCCTTGATTGATATTTGTTCCAAAATGTGTTTCACCCTTTTAATTTTCAAAGGTTTCAAATACCACACATCCAAAAATGTTTTTTTACACAAAAATTCTGCAAGCAATTTTCATATTATAAGAGGGCAGACATGAAATAAGAAGTGAATTCTTCAAACTGCTCCCTTTCATTTCTTTCAACGAATAACATGTAGTAATGTCATATTTAATGATATGGAATTAATACATGCTAATGACATGACAGTGATAGTTTTCATGCCTCGTGAAAGGGAATAAATAAATGCAGAGACGGACGGATGAACAAATTAATTAATAAATTACCGAATAAACACGAACAAACAAATAAACAAACGAAAGAATTAATAAATAAATGATAAATGACTGAACCAACAAACAAGTAAATAAATAACTGAGCGACAGACGGATGAAGAAACAAATGAGTAAAGGAAAAAACAAACCAATTAATAAATGTTTCCATGATTGGATCATTTTACATTCACAAACTTACATTGACTCCCCAGACACACAAAATGTTTTGTTCTCTGACATTTGCACCACTGGCTTTTCCCACAGCCTTAGAATGAGTTAGGCTTATTTTATTAAGGCCGCATAAAATACTGGATTGTGTCAGGAGGACATCCGCTTTAAAACTTTCTACCAATCGAAACATGCAGATGAGTGGAAGCTGGTTCGCTGTGGTGACCCCTGAGGTGACCCCTGAAGTGACCCCTGAGGGGACGTGCTGAAAGGTGAACACTACATTCTTCAATGTTTCCCTAGAGGCCAGTAAAATTCTCATTTTCATTATTTATTTATTTAGCATGAAATATTCAATGCAACACATTTCTTACAGGGACACCTTATTCAAGTTCAGCATGAAAACAATTCTACATAAATGAATGTGCTTTATTAAAAATATATAATAAAAAGACATGAAAACATGATTTAAACGCCTTCATGGAATGCAAGTGATGTCATAATTATTCCCAAATTTAGAGTAAAAGAAAACAGTAAATGTGTCAGTAAAATAGCAATAAGCTTCCTATTGAGGAGGCTGTAAAAGATCATGACAGAAAACAAAATGTGAGTGTTACCAGGGGAATGGTGATTTTTATTTTGCTCCCCATGATTCCTTTGTTAAATAAAACAGAACATTTTGTGCTTGCACGGCAGTAAAAAGTGACTCTGCTACCAGCCTCTGCCCTCTGTGCAGTGAGTAAAGCAAACTTTTGTGCTTTCAATTCCTGCAACCCGGAGTGATTTGAGTGACACTAAAAACCAGACGCGTCTTAAATTCTGCGGCCACTTTTATTGTAGCGGATGAGCAAAACTTTCAAGCTCAGATTGTATGTGTGGTGAACACCTTTCAGGCAGACTGTGGGAGACAGCATGTGGGTGACCAACCTCATGGGAAATTTCACAAGTGATAAAAAAGTGTAAATCTCTGAAATGAAAATATAGTTTAGCGCTATAAAGCGGAGTATTTTACAGGGACTGACTGTTCTAGTGACTGGAGGCAGAGAGGGAGGAAAATGCTGGCTCAGCACAGTCTTCATATTTGAGGGCAAACCCCCATTAAAATAACAAGCTCTCTGAAAATTATCCATTACCTGAAAGCACAAAGTTTATAGAAAGTAAAGGGTTATGGGAAGCAGAGTTTACAGGAAAGGAAAGAGGAGATGGCTTAATGTGGATGGTAGGAATGAAAAGATTTAGAATGAAGAGGAGCAAAGAGAAGGGAAAAACATGCTCAACACCAAAAGAGAAGTGTTTTAAAAATTAAATGTTTTAATATTGTCCTTGAAAATAAAAATGTTAGTCTGGCTGCGTTTGTTTGAAGTGTATATAGTCATAAAAATCCAAACAGGTCTATTAGTTTGGATTATTCGGATCATTACAGATGCAAAAACATTTTAGCACTTTAGTCCTAGTCTTTTGATCTAGTGTAAACGCGTTCCCAGTAGCCTTTTAGTTATAACTGTGTTATTCTTAGCCAACATTTTTTATTTTGTTTTCTAAGACATGTTTTCTGCATAATCACAGGAGAATTTCACCTCTGACTTTGGTGCAGAGTAAGCTAGCGCGAATTTCCCATCATCCCGTTTTTTATTCTCTCTCCTGCCGGCTTACAGCCTCTCACAACCCCAACAAAACATTAGCGGTGCAACAAAAAAGGGAGCAATATTGGAGCTATCCAGCTGTAGAGTTTTGATCCAGACGAGGAAAACAAAGACATTCATGGATCCATTTGTCCAAAAGTGGATGAATCAGAATAGAGCAGAGCAGGAATCTAGTGGCCTGCTGATTGTAGTTTCTACACACAATTGAGCTTATTCCAGATATATTTCTTTCTTTTTCCCCGTTTGAATAAAGAAATATCCCAAAACATAGTTTAAATCTTAATATCCTTCATATATGTCCTCAGTCATGAGAAAAATGCCACAAGAACTTGTTAATACACCATTTTCATTGGAGTGGGGTTTTTTTTAAAGAGAGGATTTTAGTGCATACTGAGCATTTAAAGGGTAACCAAACCCCAAATCAACTTTTTTGGCTGTTGACCTCTATAAATAGGGCTCTAAAAGTGCTGTCTGTTGGTCATTGATGCATTTTTGACACATTAAAATAAACGTGTTTAATTCTTGTGTGCTGCCACCTACAGGTTTAAAGGAGGTATTACACAGTTGAATTTCATGATTGGTCAACCATTTGAAGTCCCACGTAATCATCTGCAGCACCAGTAGTGATTGTCACTACATTTTCTGTATCTCTATCTATTCCACCGCTCACCTCACATGCGCGAACCACACGGTCCTCCAGCTCTTCCCCACTTTATTACAGAGTCATTTCCAAACAGTAAAACTCTGTGATTACAAATATTTATGCTCAACAACCGAGAGATTCACCCGACTGGATTACAGGACCAAAAAACATACAAAAAACACCACCCACATGCAACACTGTGTAATGGTATCTTGTTTTCATTACAGACAAATAAAAATCTCAATGCTACGTAATAGAATGACAGACACACATTTTGGAGACATTCTCTCCGTTTGATCGCCTTTATTTTTCATTTGTTGGAAACAGGAAAATATGAGAAGTGAGCAAGTTTTACTCAGAGTTGTCACAGGATGCTGCAACTGAAATTGCCATTAATAATGTGTTTGGGTTACTGGAGAAAATAAAGTGTCTCTAAGTGGCGCTGTATCCTCTTAACTTGGGGAGTAAACTGTCATCATATAAAACAGCAGAAGAAGACAACATTTGTAGTTCTTTTGTAGTCCTCTGCAAGATTGTGCAGTCCTGATTCTTAAAGGGTGACCAAACAGGGAAGTTGGAGGTTGACTCCACCCACAGCCGACATTTGAAAATCCAGTCAGAGGGTTGGGGCTGGAGAACAGGACATTACTGGAGCTGCAGATCATGACGTCAAACTTCTGAAGCTTACATGGTTTGACCAATCACAAAATTCAACTGTGATTCCTCGATTCAGCCCAGGGGGCAGCACACAGACGGGTTTCGACTATATTTTCAAGAATGAAACAATTTTATTTTAATTTATCAAAAATGTGGCAACGACCAACAGACAGCATTTTTAAAGCCCCATTTATAGAAGTCAACAGCCAAAGAAAGTTGATTTAGGGTTTGGTTACTCTTTAACATGTCTTTTCCTTTTGTTTTTTCTTTTTATTAAACACTGAAGTGAATGTTTTCATTGTGGTAAACATTTTAAGTATTACCATTCTAAAAAGTTGATATTTTTGCTATCATCCAAAGACATACTCTGACCCTAAAATGCTTTAGCGAAAGTGATGAGACATCCACATAGATCCTGCAATAAATGATGTGTTGTTCGCGCATGCAGGGTGAGCGGTGCAACAGATAGAGTTCAGCATACAGAAAATGTAGCGACAATGATAACAGTGCTGTTCCCGAAGCCCCGCCCCTCTGACTGGATTCTCAAATTTCAGCTGTGGGTGGAGTCATCCTTCAACACCTGCTTGCTTACCCTTTAAGGTGTTTCTCCATCCATGTAGAAAAAGTTAATAATTTATTACAAAAAATGAACAGAAACATTGACAGAATACTAAAACATCACTCTGCCAACAAGAAATGAGATTCCTTTATATATGTTTTTTAATTAACATGCATTTGAGGACGAGTTTCACACATGACGAGTGGGCACGGTGGCATATTTCACATTTTTATTTGTGATAGTTTAGGAACCAGCAGTCCAGCTGATAAATATTCAAAAGTTAAATTGCACGAATGTGCCAAAAATATAAAAGGAAACTGCTTGGCTAA
>NC_050512.1:3219266-3222948 GCF_002922805.2 Oryzias melastigma | reverse complement strand
AAAGAAATAATAGTCATCACTCATAGTAAGTTTACCAAAAATGAGTGTGTAATTCATCAGAAGCCATGCAGTGTGCAGTAAAACCATCACTACTGCTAACTTCTCTTCACTGTCCACTACAGTTTAGACTGTATCAGGTTTAGATTAGTCTGAGTGAACTTTGGTTATGCCCCGACTTAATGAGACAAGGTCAAGTCAGCGATGCAGCAGCTTCATCTTCATTTCTGTTTCCCTCAAAGATAATGGTGCTGGAATGTTTCAGCAGATAAATGGAGACACTGGCGGTGAATGAATTTGAGAAAAAGTACAGAAGATAATGCTGAAGCTGCAGCATCCGGAGAAAGGAACAGAAACTGGTCTGTATCCAAAGGAGAAAGTGATTTCCACAGTCAGGGAAAAGGAATCTGGGATTTGTAAACAGGGAGGGAGGGGGGCTGAGACTCACAGGAAAACAGGGGAAACGTGAGGAGTGTGAATCAAAGAGCACAGGCCATGGAGTGTGACTGTACAGTTGAGTCTGCAATCTGGCAGCGTGGTGACAGTGAAGCCCTGTGTAGCAGAGGTGATTTTAGATGGATTACAGCTGGAACTCAACACCAGCACGCCACATCTGTGGCTGATATCAGGGAGGAGCGGCAGGAGAGAGCGTTGGCTGGCAGTGAGGAGAGGCAGTGCATGTGACCCATTTGTGGATGCAGGAAACAAGCAGCTCAGCTCAAACCATGCGGCATTTCCTGTCTCCTTAAGGTTGCCAGAGGAGCAGTTATTAAATCAGAAGATCAATAATTAATCATGAACTTAAAAAACTGATTGGATTAATTATAAAATAAATTTCAGTTTTAAAGTCTTACGCAAACCACAGTATTTTCTACTGTAAAATCATTCCCAGCGGTCTTTTATATCATAGAATAAATACCGTATTTTCTGGTGTATAAGTCGTGAGAGCAAAAAATGTCTAATCAAGTCACTCTGGAGTATAAGTCACACTTTTGGGAGAAAGTCTGGCGTGGGCTGGGCTGAAATAAATAAATAAAAACAACAATACTAATCTTTAGATGTGTATAGTTAAAATATCAAAGTTTAAAAGGAAACCAATCAGATTCTTTTCCATGTTTGTTTTGAACGACACTTCTTCTGCCGCTGTCAGTAGCAAGTAGCCATACTTAGATGCAATGCCCTATAGTGGAAACAACCGCCAAAGCACAACCGAGGTTTACTTTGAAAATAACAAATAAACTGAAAAAACCTACAAAAATTCGCTCCAGAGTATAAGTCGCACCCCTGGCTAAACTATGAAAAAAACAGCGATTTACACTCCAGAAAATCTGGTACATACATAGATACATTAAGACATATTCTCTGCAGAGCAACAGGAGCTCATTAGAAATCTACCTCTGGGTTGTGGGATGGAAGTAACCCTACATTGATATCCCAGCATTCCTTCTTTGTTTACACTCTCTTGCTCAATTACAGCCCCTCACAATCCCTACATAACTGTCACTGCACAGTCTGTATCTGAGCTTTTTCAGATCACAGGTTTTTATCTGCTCCTGATCCACCATGAATTGAATGAAGAAATACACAGTTTTAGTCTCAAATCATTTTATAGAGAAATCATGAGAAAAATGGTACAAGAACAAGTTAAAAACACTATTTTCATTGGACTGGGTCTTTGAATATGTCATTAAAGTCTTTTGCTGGGTGGATCGATGCAATATATCAATAATATCGATCTCAGCTTGGTATTGGATTGATACTGGCCCGCAGATATCGATATTTCCCCTTTTGTTTGAAACTTTTCTGTATGTGCAGAAATGATTCAGCTGAGTCACTGGCTTGCGCAGTTTTCTCCATCAGAATCTGCTGGGATTACTTTGATCGTGTTAACGGTTGAAAAGTTACATATGTTGAAGATTTTGAGTTTAAGCGTCACCGGCAACGCCTCAGGTATTAAAGGGGTAAAAGCAAAGAAGTTGCAAATTATTTATATTTCTACCAGTTGTTTTTAATTAATCTTAAACATTTTTATTAATTTTTGTATCATAATTACTTGTTTCTTTTGGTTTGGATTCCTTTGTATTCACTTCTTGACTTTTTATTTAACTTCAAGAAGTTTTTATTTTAATAAACTATTTTCCATTGAATTGAAACTATTGTACCAATTCTGTTTGTATGTTTATCAAGCAATTAAAAAAGGAAAACTTAAAAAAAAAAAGCTTTCACGGCAATTAAAAACAGTTGAGATTTTGAGGTTTTTATCATATCCACCTCATTTACAAAATTGTCAATAATGGTATCGATTTGGGCGATATTCACCAATATCGGATCGATATCCGAATGCTCATATCGCCGAACCCTATCAGGTTTAGAGACAGATTCCAGGACAACGAAGACATACATGGATCTATTTGTCTACAAATGGAGGATTTAGAATTGTAGCAGAGCAGGGAGACTTTGGCCCACAAACTTTAGCTTTTCCAGACAATGGGTTTGTTTTTGCTCCTGATCATCACGATTTGAATACTCAGAAATGCAGCTTTAATCTTACATACTTTTATCTATGTCCTCCACCATAAGAAAAATGCTCCAAGAACATGTGAAAAACTCAATTTTCATTGGTCTTTAAATATGTCAATAAAGTTTGATTCCAACAGTAATCCTCCAGAGCCTGCAGTCAACAAACACACAGGTAAACTCAGACTAAAGCAGGACAGGTGACGTGCCCGCATTGGACACCAGACTCCTCCGACCCATGACAGCTGGGAAGCATGCTCTACAAGGAAACCAGAGAAGACCTCAGAAGCAGCAGGCCTGCTGCTTTCTGCTGCAGGTGTCACTCATCCACCACGCTCGCCTCTTCCCTCTCAAGGTCAGGGGGTCTGCTGGAGCCTATCCCAGCTGTCACTCATCAGGAGAGTGGATGGACAGATCCTTAGCACCACACAGAGACACGACGAGCATCGCCTATCACAACGACATGAAAGTTTGGAAAGCCGGGAATACTCACAATTCTAGAGAAATTAGTTTTTGTTTGATTCAAAAGTTTTCAGGTTATTAACAGTTTAACACCAGTGTTACTGAATATTTTTGTTAGAACTTCTCCTTTTGAGAAACAATGTAACACTGTATGCTACCAATCTCATTATTTCACTAATATATTTTACAGTATGTGAACTGTATCAGATTAATATAAATATATTTTAAAAATATAGTAAATTATTAATGTAGTTCTGAACAAGTGTGTCTAAATGTGTAAACTCAAGATTGAATTGAATTGAAGAAGCGAAAGAATCAGAAAAAAAAATGGAATTCAATCGATCCAGGCTCTTGTGAATTGAATCGTTTCTGGAAATTATAATCAATACCCAGCCCTAATTTGAAGCAGAAAATAACTACAGAGTAGCAAAAAGTTTTGGACTTTTTTTTGGCCGAACACCATTTTTTTCAATTGGATTTATTTGGGTTCAAATAATATTGCTCCCAATTTAGCTCCACAACACACACATGCACACACTTGCACTTTTCAAAAGGTGTGTTAGGAATCATGAAACGGGTCGGTGGTCGGCAGGCGGCGACATCTTATTACGTGGGATAAGGATAAGGACAGATTGCGCCATGATGACCAACAGGAAAGGCATGGACGAGAAGTTTGGTCAGCGCACGACTGGAATCAGTCCACCGC
>NC_050512.1:3163963-3219202 GCF_002922805.2 Oryzias melastigma | reverse complement strand
CCACAAAATAACGGAGCGCAGTCAGACACACTCAGCGGAGTTTCTGCAACAACCTTCCCCCGACTGTGTCTGCATTTAAATCTCCCCTGGCTTCAGTGGCAAAGAGGCATTGTCGATTCATCTACTTGATTAGAGCGCACTCCCCCCCTCCCTGCCAACACACACACGTCAGTCATTGCAATAATATACAGCAACCTTCCTTCCTTCCGTCTCTCCTCCCTTCTCAACTCCAGCTGCTCTCTCCATCTCCTCTCCTCAGCATCCCCATCTCTCTCTCTCTCTCCCTCATTCTCTCTCTCTTTCGGGGGGGAGAGCTGATCTCTCTGGCGGTTTGCCGCATGGAAGTCGCCCATGCAAGGCTGAACATCATCTCTGGGATCCGGACGTTTTCTCTCCGCTTGCTGGAGCAGAGGCAGCGGCACGTTCACGGACATCCAGCTGGATACGAGGGGATTTCTGCGCTGACCGGCAGTGAGGAAGGGGGAGTGGGGTGGGAGAGAGGATAGCCTGAGTCCCGGCTTCATTCCAGCAGAGGGGAAGGCGGGTGGGGGGACCTCTCAGTCAGATGTAACAACACACACAAAAAAGAATCACCTGCTGGATCGACAAGTGCGCAAAAGCCTCCTGCGTAAAGCATTACGCGCGGCTGATTTGCGTTCCTACTCACTTTCTGCTCTCCCGGTTCCCTGCGCGGGCAGATCCGGGGACGGAGGGGGGTGGGGTGGGGGGGGGGCTTTCTTGGCGAGGAGTCCCGATTTCACCGAGGGGACACAGAGGGACGCCTGAAACTGAGAAAAGCTGTCGCCCTGGACTGGATTATTAGGAAGGCGGACGCCGGCATCAGCTCGGGGATGATGCTGCAGCTGAGTTTGGGACTCTAGAGAGCTTCTCAACTTTTCCTAGAGGGTTGGGGGGGAGGTTTAGGGTTCGAACCTGTCCCCCCACCCTCTATGAACCTCTGCGTTTCTGGGACCTTTGTTAGATTTGCAGCTCTTCACAGTCATCATGGAGCAGTCTGCGTCTTTGGACATAGAAGCGCTGAAGGTAAGATGCTCACGTGTGGGGGGCGGGAGGCGCGCGTTGACAGGTCTCCTGGATGGATGGATTGATGGCAGTGCTGGTTGACTCGGGGATGTCTGTCTGGTTGGCTGCTTGCTGGCCTTTTCAACAAGTGAGGGATTGTCGGTCAAGCTGGTCTAAGTTGGTGGCTTTTGGAAGCTGAAAGTGCACCTTCACCCTGGTAACATCTCCTGCTCACGTGCACATGAAAGCAAAGAATAATGAGCGCTGTCTGAATATTAGAGGGCTTCTAATGGGGAATTCCATAAAAAGAGTGATTGCCTAAAGGCAGAGCATCTTCTGTGCAGAGGGTCTCAGAAGAGATAGGAAAAGAGACAAGGAAGGTGTTTGTGCGTCTGCCTCCACCTTGTCATTATTGCTGATTAGTTGTGTTTTTGTTTTCACACTAATATCTAGACTGACATCATTTGGTTTTAGGTGAAATTCACTTTTTGCCAACTGTCAGAAAGAAGTATTGCGAACACCTGCCCCTTTTGTCACAACAGAAATGGTTGTTGATTCAATGTGCATGACTACTACTACTAGAAAGGCAGCTTTGCCGTTTTAACTCTTTGTTTTTAATTTGTAAGTCCAAAACAGTTAAAGTCCAACTCCAGTCTTTTAATTCTGATTTTGCCATTTTCAGCCAAAATGAAAAAAAAAAAATGTTGTTGTTTTCAAGAAAATACTCTCTGATTAGTTCATAAAAGTTTTGCTTTTGAGTTGTGAGCATAAGCCCACCCTGATTTCCCATCATCCTTTTGTTTACTCTCTCCTGCTGCACCACCTATTAACCCCAACTTAACATTACCGGTGCAACAAAAATGGGATGTCAGAGCTATCCAGGTGTACAGTTCTGATCCAGATTCCAGCTCAGACGAGAACACACAAATCTATTTGTCTGCAAGTGAATGTGTCAGAATGGAGGAATGCTGGAGGGGCTTGTAGCCCGCTGATTGTAGCACTAGTACAAGCTTTTTCCAACATCATTTTTTTTCTTTTTTTTATATTTTCCTTTTTATTTCAGCCTTGTTTTGCAGTTTTCACAAATGAAAAGATATCACAGTCTCCTAGAATGATTAAAAAAATCATAATTTTAAAGTAACATTTTTTCACTTGCTTCTGATTCATAATGATTTGAAAAAAGAAATACTTCAAAGTACAATTTTAATCTTAATTTTATTACATCAGAAAAACACAGCAACAACATGTTGAAAACACCCAAAACAATATTTTTATCAGAGTAGTTCTCTAATGAAGGTGAGTGTGGTCACAGCTTTTTTGCGATACGCTAAAATCTCACTGCAAATGTGAAGGGGAGCTGTGGATAAACCAATTGAAGTGTCAGAATTACTCAACAAATGGATTATAATTCTTAGATGTCTTGATCTTTCAGCTTGAATTTTATGTGGTCAAATGGACCCAAATGCTGTGGAATGAAGCTCCAAACTGACCGACTCTCCTTAAAGAGTCAAAAAAATAACAATTTATTCTGGTCTAAAAACAACATTTTCTGATAACAGATGGTCAGATGTGCAGAGCAGGGAGAATTTTTTTTCCTCACACCTTGTTGATGTAACTTTGTAACTGATTATTTGCATGGGAGGGTATCATCAGGCAACAACAAATTGAAAACAATCCTAAAGGAAATGTACTGCAGTCAAAAAATATGGGTCTCCAAAACATGACATAATAGAAAGTTAAATTTAGACAGAAGTTTTCCAGAGTCTGCTGGTGGAAGGAAAATCAGGATTCTTCAGTGTCTACTCTTGTCAGAACTGCTGCAATCACCAAGGCACAGAAATATTTCTCAGAGTTTGACAGCTCTGGTTTAATAATTGTTGGCAGCTGAATAGTTATACCTGTAAATTCTAGAAAACTGACCTTCCTTAAAAAAAAAAAAAAAAAATACATATTTCTTTCTTACTTGTCCCTGAACTCTCAACCATTTTTTCTTGCTAACATTTTTTACCTATGATCAGTTCTGTCTCACAAACATTTTTCTTTATTTAAGAAAGCACAAGATAAAATGCATGCCTAAGATATTTGTATGTCCGATGCAAAGAGACTAAAGAAGAAAAAAAATACATGTAACAAAGAAAAGAGGTCAGAGTAAAAGATAAATTAATTTCTTAATTTTCATGATCAAGTTCTGAAAAGTCATCACTGTCAGGAATCGAATATGTAGGAAATAGGAAATAAAAGGAAGGAACATTTAGTTAGATAATGTAGATGATCTGACCCGGCCAAACTGAAAGGTGGACACTAGAATACAGTTGAGAGGATTAACCTTAATGATAAACAGCTGTAGGTGATTACCAAACGCTTGACGACTCGAGTATTATAGCCACCATTAAAAATAAATAAATCTTTTTATCAGAGAATTAAGTGGAAAAATTATGAGAAAAAGTCTAAATTTTACAAGAATAAAGTTGTAAATTTATGAGAAAATGTAATTTTACCAGAATAATCTTGTAGAAATAAAGTAACAAATAAAAAGCCACACTTTTTCAAAAATATAGCCTAGTTGGTTGTGTAAGCCTCCATCCACATTACATGTCGACTAAATCCATCAATTTGTTTTTTTTAATCATAGGAATCAATTTGTTGAAATGTATTTGTATTTCTGCAACTATACTACTGATGATGTAAACGATGTAAACTCAAGAATCTTCTTCTGAAGAGGTCCAGTTTCCTGCAGATTCTTTTCAAATGTCCTTAGACTTATGATGAAATAATTTTGACTCACTGAAAGAGCTAGTATGTCTTTATTTCTGAAACCAATGCTGAATGAAGGATAATGCACTCTACATCTCAAACACGATACTGGATCCTTTTTTGTTGTTCATATTTCCTTAGTGAACAGACTATTGATTCATAAATTGTGAATTTTTAAGTTTATTGTCATTGTATAACTTTACTCTTGTGAAATTACAACATTTTTCTCATAATTTTGTGACATTATTCTATTCTCGTATATGAACTTTTTTTACTCATATGGTGGCTCAATACTCCGCCATACAATCAGGTGAGATCATGAAAGGAAAAAATAAAAGACCATAACAAGAACCGAGATATCATGAGTGAAAACAAACCAAAACAAGAACACAATCTTCACAGTCAGTGCTACAATAAAAAAATAAAACCCCCATGTTTTTTTGTCAATATTGCCCTTGCCATCATTGTCTTTTATAAAGAATCAAATCATATCTGTTTGACAGATATTACAATCCTTTCAAAGCTTCTTCCATTTCCCCAAAAATGTCACTTTCTGACGGGATGAGAAAAACACCATGGATGCTCTTGAATCTGGAAAGTATTTTGAGTTTAAATGAACCCCCCATTTCCTGAAACCTAAAATTTCATACTCTTTTGGACTGCCCTCTAAACCCTCAAGTAACAGCGCTCCAAGGTTTGCAATCAAACGTCAGCCTTGGTAGTGTTAGTGCGTCATTGCCGATGAAGTTGAAAAGATTTGCACTCTGCTGCTTGTCCATCTTTGCCTTTCTCCATTTATGCTTGTTTTTCTGAAGAGCTCCTGTCATGTCCTTGGCAGGGTTGACCATCCCCAAGGTCTGACCGCATTGTTAGGAGGCACTCTAAAGTACACACCTAGGCTTTTAGCCATTCAGGGTCAGGAATAGCTTACACGTGAATTTCCGTGTTGACATGTTTATCTATGTAAAGTAACCCTGTGTAGCATATTTAAATCTTCATCACAGGGAGTATGTGAAATTTTCCGGATGCTTGGCTGGCTTTAACTTTAAAAAGTAAACTGTCAACAAACAGATATATCCTAATACAAATGCAGCTTCTGCTCAGTGTGCGCCTGGTCTCTGGAGTGTGTGTCTGTGTGTGTGGGGGTGTGTGTGTGTGTGTGGTCTTCCAAGCCGGATTCAAAGATGAAAGACATAGATGAAAAAGATCAAGACTTCAAAAAACACTGGCCAAGTCCTGGTGTATGTTTGTGTGTTTGTGCATATATATATATATTTGTTTTCTCATGGACTTGACCAAGGGTCTGTTTGCTTGTAAATCAAAGCAGGTTTCAATACCAGTGGAACAGTTTAAGTGCTATTGATCTTTAGTAATAGCTGCCCTATAAATTGTATGTGGTATAAAAAGGCGGGCAGGTTAAATTTGACCCTCTTGATCAGAGGCTCTTGGCCTTTGAGAGCATAATTGAAAAAATAAAAACAAGCAACTTGTTCAACAGCATATGAATATTCATTCTCAATGGTTTTATTTGGGACGTTTGGTTTCCTAATTCCCCAAACAGGATACAGAGAAAACCTGATCCACTACCTTACTTGTTTATCCGCTGATGCCAGGCTCTAAACACACTTCATCCATATAATCAACAGCACAGACATTCGGATAAACAAGCGAGGTGGCAGATCTTGAGGAGCGGGGTTGAGCCGCCATGGCTAGTCATTGAGGATGTCCAACACAAAAGACGCAACAAAGCACTTGAAATTTTGGAGACAAAGAAAAATCCAAAATAATGGTTTATTACCGGCTCAAGTGTCTAACAAAATAAAGACTCAGTTGAGGCAACATGGCATTTTGCAGGGTGGCTGTTTACCCACTTTGCTTGTTCTCTTTCACTCAAGCCCATTTGGTAACCAACCAGGGCAGTCACAGTTTAGCATTTCTGGCCACTGAACAGCTTAATCTGAGCAACTGGGGGTTCAGTGCCTTTTCCAAGGACACTTCAACAATAGTTGCTGAGGGATAGGAGAACATTACTCATTCACTTTTTTTCCAAAGACAGCCCCAAAGCATGCTTCTCTAACCTTCAGGCACACTATTTCTCATCTGTGTATCATCATTTCTGTTAAGTTATGGCATGACCTCAAAAGCGTGTGAAGTGATAACTTAATGCACTCCCGTGTAAAACACATTACTGAGATTCCAGTTTGTTAAAGGTGTCAGTGTGATAGCCACACAGCATGGCATTTCAATGCCTCACTTTGAGCCTATTAGACTTATAAAGAACGTTTCCTGTTTGAATTCCTTGCAGATATGTGTAAAGTGTTAAGATAACTGTGTGCAGCATCACATTTGGAACAAAGCTATGCCCACTGGCACAGAAAAAATCCTGACAGCTGCATGTGAATCTGATTACTGAGCCACTGGGATAGGGCCACATAGACCTCATACACTGATGCATACTTTGCAAAATATATACAATAAAATAAAATAAAATAAAAACCTCAGCAGCTTAATCTTAAAATAAAAATGCTGACCCAATGTTGGCTTATCCTGACTAGAAAGAGAGCCTGTTAGAAAAGGCCAGCTGGATGTAAAAATGTTTCTAGCATCAACATGAACTATTTTTTTTGTAATATTTACCCTATCCAGAATTCCCCATCCTTCCAGTTTGGACAGCGCTTAACCCAATTTTAATTTATAAGGTCATCTTTGTTATTTTCTTTAAGTATCCCATCACCCTTCTAAAACATGTTGACATCTTTACGAGTACAGAATCATTGCATCAATTAGGGTTGAATAACGTGTTCCCAGCTGAAACATAATTATCCTTTCAGTAATTATCTCATGGGAGGCTTCCCCCCCCAGCTTCTTTCAATCTAGGTGAAATGCCAGTGCATTTTTACCGCTCTGTAAAAAAGACTCCTACGTTAAGGATTTTGGACATACTATAATACTATACAGTATTCCCGCTTACTCACGGGGGTTAGGGACAAGAGACTTCTGCGAATATGGCGAATCCGGGAATACAGAGAGCCCCCAGTCTCCGTCTCAACCCCTCACCACCCGCAGCCAAAGAATGTCCGTTACCAATCCATACTCATCTCAAGCAGTTCTGATCATGCTTTGTAAACATTCATTAAAGAACACTTATTACTAAGCATACAGGTATTGTTTTCTAAAAATCTAGAACAATAGACTGCATACTTTTCATAAGGACTGTCACTCTCTCTCAGTGCCTTAAAAAGTGAAAGGGCATCTCTATCCAGAACTTACCGGCTTCATCCATAATGAACACCTGCTCTGGATGATAATTATCCTCTGTGATTATCAGGATATTTTTGAGCTGCTTCTGGGTCAGCTGATGCCATTTCTCTATGCAGGTTCGCTGTGAGTGCGTGCGCGCCTGTGTTTTTTTTGTGTAGCGGACGGGCTGCGTGCTCCTCAACTGCACTCCCCTCCTGGGAAATTCACGCATGTCCTTCGGAAGAAAAAGTTTAATACGAGTGTCTTGAGCTGTTGGAGCTTTTATGACGAACCGGAGTCACATGACTGCAATAAAAAATCAAAATATCAGCAAATATGTGAAACCACAAATGAAGAAACGCGACTAAGCGGCAAAAAACTGTCTGTATATATATATATATATATATATATATATATATATATATATATATATATATATATATATGTATGTATATATTACAAATACATTTTTAAATACATTTTTAACAAATACATCTCCCAGTTTGTATCAAGAGAGACAAGAAATGTAGTATGCTTTGAACTAAGGCAGTAGGACATACGCTTTGCATTTATGTGAGGAAACCAGGGAAATCTTTGCTCAGTCAATTTGCAATTGCGACTTTAGTGATGTGCTGTTTTACAGTCTACTGGCTTTTATTGTCCTGTAGCACTTTCCAGAGGGATCATATGTTCATTTTATTTAACACAAGAGTAAAACACTAGAATTCCTCTGCAACTATAACAGCCAATTGCTGGGATTTTATTTTTGGCTCTCATTAAACACTAAATAGCCAATGCATATGCACATTGTCAGACACATTCATTTTATGCCCATTAGCTCTTGTTTCACTTGTCCACTTGTCAGTTTTTCTGGTAATTACTTGGTTTCGCAAAGGGGCCCCTTCCATTCTGACTATATAGTGAGTTTTTATATATATATATATATATATATATATATATATATATATATATACATATGAGTGTGTGTGTGTTTTTAAAATCAATCACACGTCTTTACTTACAATCCACCAACAACCTGTTTGTTTTTGTGTGGGTGCATTTATTGTGCTTATCCCCTGTTTAAAGGTTTAATTGCTTTAAGGCTAATGTTGCCTTTCTAAAGGTTAACTTCCAGCTTTCAGAGGCTGTGCGTGCACACACATTTATGTAAGGATAGCTTGCTGAGCAGCATAGTGGCATAGTGACATAATTCACTCTGTTTAACCCTCTCACATTTCTATTGCTTGAACTTGGGTCCCTGCATGGATGTGATATTTTTTTTTTGTCTTTAAATACATTTCTAAAAGAGGTCACTGAAGGTATTCACTTCCAGTTGTGATTTTTGAATTGGTACTCCTTGTAGTTGTAACTTTGGGTCCTTGAGTTGTAAGTTTTTAAAAATAGATCTTTCTTCAGAACATGTGTAAGGGTATTTGCTGCTACTTCCAGAAGAAAAGCACATTGGGATAATTGTATATTACAAAACACTGTCTTAAAGATATAAAGAAAGGAAATATAATTCACAGTTTTCTTCTATAAAGAAAGGGAAATAAATCAAAAGATACACTAAATATTTGTCATGGTCAGGGAAAGAGGTGAGAGCCTGGATGCAGGGAAGAGCCACAAGCAAAAACATAGCAGATTCCCAAGATTTTTTTTTACTAAAAAAAAAGAAAATCCCCACGCTTAGTGGGGGAAAGGTGTGAAACCAAACTAACAACTTTATGGAATTAGGTTTGAAGAATTTAAGCATTTACAAAATGAACCAACACTGAAAAGAAAAAAAGTCCCCTTAATTTACCAAATGCCAATCACAGCTTGGTGGGCAGTAGAGTTCAGTATGATGGTAACCCCTTCAAATCTGGGATTTTTTTTTCTTCCACAAGTGTTTTCCAAGTGGTTATTTCTGTAGTTTAAGCCATATTTTTTTAGCAACATGTCTGCTGGATGTCTGACAAACTGTAACAAATGGTTTGTACAAATACACTTAATGAGTTTTGCCATTTATTGCAAACATGTCATTTATTTTCTAGTTTGATTTCCATAGCATCTAATAATACAGGTTTGTTTCTAGGTAGTTGTGAGTTTGCCATTCTCTATTGTGTTATGAAGAAACTGTGAATGTTGCCTTGGTGCCACGACTCTAAACAGATCATGAATAAAACATCCTTAAAGCAATAGAAAAAGACTGTTCGGGTGCCTGTCCCATGGATCCAAAATTGCTTTATTCGACGATCACATGCAAACTAAAAACTTTAAAAAGGTCTTTGGGAACGCAACTGAATCTGATTTGTAACCCACTGAATTCTTTGACTGAGAGAAGAACAAATAAAAGTGCCTTCATTCCACTGCAATAGAAAATATAGACATTTATTTCTTGTCAATATAAAATAAGGAAAACCTGAATTTTTTTCTTTTTTTTTAAGTTGATATTTTTTGTACTCTGAATGTAACTAGAGGCCCTGTGACAGACTGGCGACCTGTCCAGGGTGTACCCCGCCTTCGCCCTTCGGTAGCCGGGATAGGCTCCGGCACCCCCGCGACCCCGAAAGGGACAAAGCGGTCAAGAAGATGGATGGATGGATGAATGTAACTATACCATGGTCCTGGGGAATACTCAAATCTAATTGGCTGCAGGATGAGGAATAAAAAGTTATAATACACAGTGATGATAGATACCTTGAGCTATGGTCACTTAGCTCAAATGTTCTGTATTATTGTGCTGGCCTAAATGCTAGTTGGCAACCTGAGAAACAGAAACTCAGAACATATGATGACATGACTTATTCCAGAGTTTATCCCTACAGCAAGACAGCAGAGTAGTTTCCTTTAACCTCTGTTACAAATCAGATTATTTTAAAGACTAGGATGCAACAAAACAGAAATAAAGAAGAGGATATTAAGAAGAAGAAGATGAGACACGAGGAGGCAACACTGTAAGAATGGAGAAATTTAGATGTTTCTTTGCAACAATCTTTGCTATATCATCTATACAAATACAGGCGGTAAGAGGTGACTTTGACATGATGCTTTGTTTAATTGTTATACCACAACGTTCAGAATATATACCACTTTTCCTCCGCTGCAGCAGAGTGAGGTCGGTGCAGGCCACTTACTATGACAATATGTTGTGACACATATTAAATACAGTGTTCCCCGCTTATTCGCGGTTTCACATGTCTGAGGATTTCTTTTAATCATTCCAGTTCATGACAAAATCTCTTAACAACTCAAAACACTTTTGCATTCAAAGGGGGTGCTACGCTCCTGAAGTGTATCTCCACAGAGCATAGTGCGGACAGCGCTCCCCCGCCTCCTCCTCTCTCCATACCCTTGCATGGAGAAATGGCATCAGCTGACTCAGAAGCAGTCATAAAAAATCCTGATATACTGAAGAAGATAATCTACATATTACATATGCTAACCCCCACGAATAAGGGGGGGAATACTGTTGTCAGTCTTTTTAGGAAAAAATGGGTTAAACACACACATATACAGTGTATATATATATATATATATATATATATATATATATATAGATTAAAGTACTAACATTTGATTTTATATTTTTTTTTGTTGTTTCGTAAGTGAACGTGGTATAAGCTGGATAGTGCCCGACGAGGTTTCTATTTTTGAAATTAATGGAAGACACAGAGCAGAGGACAGTTCAGGCCTCCGCGCTGTCCATTAACTTCTAATGACGGACACCTCTTCGGACATCATCTCTTACATAAACCTTGGAAACAAGTTTTCCATTGTGGCCAAATGTTGCCATTTCTGATATTAGAAAACTAAAAGGAAAATGTACTGACAGGAAATACTTGCACTACAAAACAAAAGTAGAAAAAGCTGATTATTCAGCTCCTGCTTTGATATGTTTAGATCTTCAGACACTTGACAAGTGAAAGTTGCTAAATGTGTGACTTAATCTGACAAAAAAGGATTTGTGAAGTGGATTATAGAGCAGGAATTCTCCGGTGAGAATCATTTAAATTCCAGCTCTCTCCCTAAATCAAACCAGACAAAATGTTTAAAGGGACAGCCAGTGAGGACCACCAACTCCTCTATCATCTATGTGAGTAAACTGATGGGTTTTGGGGGTCAGACCCAAGGGTAATGAGCTGCTCGCTAAATTGGGCAAATTGAATTATTTCTTTAAGTGGTAGTGACACTGACACAACTGACTGTGTTTTCCTCCAAACACAACAACCCCCTCTCCCCATGCCGTGTGCCCTGCAAGTAAATGGTGTCACAAGATAAGCAAGCTGCATAAAATTAAGAGTGTGGTGAACGTTCAAGAAGAGCTGAGTCAAGAAGCCAATGTATTGCAGGGACAAAGGAGCAGATTTTCAAGCGATATGCCGATACAGAAGCCCCTTCTAAACCCACAGTGAGAAAATCATTGACAAAGTGGGCGTTTAGATGCACGACTCCAAAGCAGAATGTAGAGGTGCTTTCTTTGTAAGGGGCAGAAACGTGATGGACAAAGTTGGCTCTTAGGGGTTCTAGGTGCACATTTTTGAAGGGCAGTTCTAATCCTACCCAAAGAAACGCTTACGTTTCACAGTTATTTACTGGTGCTGTGGCTCCAGATCAACACACATCTGTGGCCGGAACCCAAAGTTCCACATCTTGCAATCAGCTCTAACAATGACTGGTGTCTCACCTCACTGCCTGCCACTCAGCCTTTCCTCTGAAGTCTCAGGTCAGAGCTAACATACCGCAGAGGGAATGTTTTTTATTTATTTATTTATTTTTTACCTGGGTAATTTTACCTCAAATTTTTGCCAGTTCTGACATGAGGGAATATTTTGACCGCCTCGCGTTGAACTCATGCAACAGCAGCATTCTTTTGCTGCGGGCATTTTCGCACAAGTGAGAGCAAAAACACGTCTACCATCAAAGATCCAACAGCATACAGTAGCAAAAGAAAGAACTCTGCCTCTCCACATTTTGTTATTGAAGCAATGAAATTAAAAATGATGTAGCAGGTGAACCGTTTCTGTATTTTCTTATAAATATTTGTTTTGATGTCTAGAATACAGTGAAGCTTACAAATCTCAAGTCAAATATTTTTTTTATTTTTGTGTGAAGGCTTTTGACATCAAAGGTTTAAATGGCAAATGAGTTTTCTCCTACTTCAATAACTACAAAAATGACTAAGCAGCTTAGGTTACCCTCAAAGACGTGATGTTTTCTCTTATTGCTTTCATGAAATGTATCTTGAAATGTCTACTTCTAAACTATTTCTGCTGTTTTTGAAAGACAATTTACCAACTTTTCTTTTTTTATGTGTTGTCAACATTTGGGAAAAAAAACAAACAGTACAAAAAATAATTGCTGTCTCTTGGATGGGATTTGATAAGGATGATGCTTTACCCCATTCCTTGTTGATTATTATTTATAGGTTGTGAAATGTTTCATTTATAAAACCAACCACTCTTGTTAAAAAGAAAAAAGAAAAAAAAATCGTTTTTGAAACTGTAGCCAAGATTTGAATTTACTGTTGCAAATCGTCTGAGCTAAAATAAATAAAACAGTTTCACATGAACTAAAAGAATCAAATCAAATATTTATAAGCTGATGTTTTTAGGAGAAATACTGTATTATATAATGTATGAAATTAATGAATATTTTTAGGAGATTTTAAACACTTAAAAAACACAATATTTATGAAATATATATAAAATGAAGAGCACATTGTTTACTTTACTTGTATATTTGTATTTTTAATTCTTATGTTTGTGTTTTTAAATTTGTATGTTTATTTTCATTTTGTGTTTGAAACAAAAAACAATTTAAAAAAATTAGGTGTACTCTGCCTTCACCAAACAATAACTGGGTTTGCTCCAGCAGGTTCAGAAAATGGATGAATTGATGGATGGATCTTGAACTGAATGTTCATTAGAACTGGACAGAGTGACCCCTCCCTGTTGGAGTTCCAAGAAGCATAGCTTTAGGCTATGTGTCAGAAAAAACATTCTTTTTCTGATAACTTTTATTTTAGCATGTTATTCCTAATTCTATTTTTTTTACATATATTTTTTTTGTAGTGTAAGTTATTGAAGGTATTAACTGACCAATCAGATGAAAACACCTGGCCAAACATTTGAAAGATTTGATCAACCGATTCCCCTGAGGCCACTTTCAAGTGGTCGGGGTGTGGATCTCCACTAAGCTCTCTCCTGATTGGTGAGAGTGGTTGCCATTGACTTACAGCGACCAACCACAGCTTACTGAAGACCTCTGGTTCCAACAGGCCAACGACCGTACTGCAAAAAAAGTCGACTGAATTCACTTCATATTGTTGGAACCGGAAACAAGTCATTTTCCATGGGTGATTCCATTGGTCCAGTTCTTATATACAGTCAATGTCAACAGCATGCCTGTTGGGTTTCTTTAACTACTCTTAAAATCAAAATTATTTTTTAGGTCACATGGTTTTCTTCTTTTAAATTTTGGGGATTTCATTAACTGAAACGTTCTCTAGCGTCTGACTTTGTATTATTGATTAGAAAAGGTTCTGTGGATCACAAATACTGGAGAACCCTAAAAAAACATAAGCATTTAGAGATAGTTTTTGGTCGTTTTTAAAGACCCATTTCATCTTATTTTGGTCATTTCTTTTTGCTCTGCAGTAGAGCAGCCACGTGTCCTGGTGTTCTATCTGGAGTGGATACAGATAAGGGAGAGATGGATACCTCAATACCTGAAATGGCTCCTTGCATGATTGCCTCCCTTGATAGTATAACATTTTTGCATGAGTACTGGAGCTACTAAGACCTTTAAAGCAGTAAGCAGAGTAAATCTATTTACTTGTTTTCAGAACAATTGACTTTATCATCTCGAGATAAAAAGCAAAATTCTGTAATATATTTGGATCCACATTATATTTTTACCAGTGATTAAACATAACTGCACCGATGATTGAAACCTAAAATTACTGCATTGATTGTAATCACTAACAATGAACTCCAGAGGCTTACAGAAATCGTTTCAACTTCTTTATTTAATTGAATCCATCACTTTTCTTAATGTAAATAATGACCTGAAATCCTGGCCAACCTAAATGTGGCAGCACACAACAAAAACATTGCCTTTATGAACAAACCTCCGCTGAATTTAATTACACAGTCATGTGGAGAACAGTATTATCAGGACCGTACCGTGAAATGTGGCACAAGAGAAATCACATTTTAGTATCAGCAGTGATCAAAGCTCATGGCTACTAATCCTTGATGTGTCAAATTGCTTGATTACTCAGCCCTCATGTGGTCTTTTGCTCTGATTGTGGCTCTTGTCAGCTCTTATCCCTTGTACAATATATAGCCTAGATTGTCTCCTGCTCACTTCAATCCCTCCAAACCAATAGAAAAAGGTTATCTATATGATCTACTGGCTTTCACTGACTGGAGGTTCATTTCTTTAGTAATTTTTTTTGATACCATAGAAAGAAAGGCTACTTTGAGGCAAAGCTTTTGCAAGTCCAAGCGAATCTTTCTGGACATTTAGTGCCAGTCTGGTGTCAACGATGATGGACAAAAGTATATAGAGAAACAAGATTTTTTGACAGTCGAGTCAATGAGGCAAGGAACAGGGCAGGGGGCTGTAAGTTATAAGCCAAACTTAATATATTTAGCATAAGATGTCTCAAAACAAAATAATGGATTTCTGTTACATCGAGAATAGTGGATTTAGACATTCTGTGGAATAAGTAGGTCCATTTGATTGTCAGGAAGTGGTGGGTGAAGGACCCAAAAGCAGACAAAAGCATGACAAATACCCAAAGAGACCAAAATGAGTAGATGATCTGACCACCTTGGACTTGGATTCAAGTCACGTAATGCCATGTCCACCAGATCCGTTCCTGAAGGGGATCATCTGGGCCATCCTTCCTGTTCCCTGAGGAGGGTGTCCGCTCGTCCCTCTTGGCTTTACCCCCTGCTCCAGAGACGGGTCGCCGGGACTGCTCCTCTATTGCCTGTTCCTGAGGAGGGGTTCTGATACCCCTCAAATTCGTCTGGCTGCAGGAGCTCTGTTTTCTGGACTTGTTTTCGTTTTGCTAGTAAGAGTCTCCTCCTCTTGGGTGTTTTGGGCATCTGAGATCTGCGCTTTAGGGGAGGGGTACTGTGAGGATTCTATACTTGGGTTTTTGTGGTGTTTTTGTCATTTTCTGTTTTCCTTTCAGTCTCACAGAGTTCAGGTTAATCATCTAAAGCTGTCTGGTCTTCAGTTGATCATCATCAGGTCATGTGATCTGTTTTTCCAACTTTTCGTTACTGCCATGATTTTTGTCATGATTCAGTGAAATGAATATTTTTATTTCTGTCACCAAGCCCGATCTCCTGCGTTTGAGGCCTCCACCACCGGCCAGTTCCTGAAAGAGATTACTACATGTTTTGTATTGTCAAACATGGCGCATGCTCTAGGTTGAAGCAAGGCAGCTTTTTGTGTTGCCCATTTCATACACAGATGCAATTTAAATCATTTCACAGAGAAACAAGAAATTGGGTAAAGTGTAGAGGACTTACATAAAATGAAACATAAAAATGACAAAAAAGAGACAAAAAAGAAGTAAACTTTTTCTGTTAATGGAGTAAAATTGTTACATTTATTAATGTTCTACATTCAAAATTCAGATTTTACAGATATTTTACAAAATGTCCCATTTTGTCATTATTTTTAATTAAATTTGAATTGTGCACCAGTGACAGGGTAATGACGATCTGGTAATTAGTCCCCAATCCATTTATGACAGGCTAATGGTCACCTGTGCTTCTGTCACTTTCACAAATCACTGCCTCTCTAACTGTGTCTGCTGAATGAATGCCTTACCTAATGGGGCAATGATAATACACGAAAAATATTATTTTTAGACATAAGCGATTGTGTCAATAAAATACTGAAACAGTCCTGTCCACATACACCTGAGCAAACTTACAGTAAAGGGTGTCAATTTGTGACTGTAAATGACCATTAGGAAGCATTTCCGATCGGCACACCGGACACTGTGAGTTTGAAGAGGATCCAAACACACGGCTCATGGAGAAAGCAGGCAGGTGCAAAAAACAATTAAAACGTAGTTAACAGAGCAAAGCCAAAAGCGCTGCCAAAACTGGAAATCGTTTGTCAAACCAAAACGGAAATCATTATGGCAGGGTCATCATAGATGGGATCAGAGTTTGAGGAAGTATGGTTAATCAATGGCACGCCGCTTACATGGGCTCCCAGCATGTTGAATTATTCTAACAGATCTTAAACTGGAATACTTCTAAAATTTACTTTAAATATACACTTTTTACAATGTACTTGGGCAAAACCCAACACCATTCTCCTGTTCCTTTGATAGATTGCAGGGAATATATATTACTTAAAGGTGTTTTCCATCTGCTGCCTTTAAAAGGTGACAACTGGTTTGCTACTATCAATAGAACTCTTCTATAAAGACAGAATTGAACTGTTTTCAGAGGTGTGAATCTTGAGGCCCCTCCAGATTCGATTCAGGAAGCAATGATTCGATCATGAAACGATTCTGCATTCATTTTTAGAAATGTTTCTCTTGACTACAAGACACTAGACCAAAGTGCACTTTTAAGTAAAGACAAGATCAGTTTAACTTTTATTGAGAGCATAAAAATTCTGACTTGAAAAATATTTTGTTGATAGTCAAAAATCTTTCACAGCATCAAAATAGAAAAATGTTCCCTGAACTAAACAACCTCAAATAAGATAAAGTTACGTTTTATCATTAGACCAGCTTTAATGAAACACTCTTTAACTCACGTCAAACCCTTTAAATAGTGTTCCCTACATATTTAATTTTGTGATATAATGATATAATGTGACTTTTATCCTATTGAGCCTCGAACACTATGAGAACCAGAATGTCTCCAAACGGTTAATTGAAGTCGGGGATGGTCAGATGTCGAAATCTGGAAGGTCAACCATGTTTATGCGCTCTTTTTATCTTTTTTTTGTATTTTTTGTTTTTTTCATTTTCAAAAAAGCACAACAAGCAAACTAACTAACAAAAAACAAACAAAAAGAAAAAAAATGCAAGTTATTCCACAAACAATCACAGACGTAACAAGAATGTTCAAAAAAGGGCTTCGGATGAAGCTAATTACTTATCAATTCCAAGCCCCTTTGATCACATTCAGCCTAAATTAAACACACATGTCTTTATCTATGCAGAGTAATATGAACACAAAACAAAATCAGTTCAATGAAAAGAACAGCAAATTAACAATTATGTAGAACAATATTTATTCAAATTCAGTATGTATAAATACTATATAAATACTATATAAATGTATATACTGTATATACAGACATTTACACACAGATATACATTAAAAAATATCAGAGAAAAAACACATCACATTTAGTTCAACTTGTTACTTTTATTTTAAATCATATACAATTTTGATTTAAAATTATTTATAATTCATAAAATGATTCAGAATTATGTCTGGATAATAATCAATCCCCCCCCCCCCCACCCTACTACTTTTTATCTTTTCTTTTTATCGTCTTCTTTTCTTTTTATCGTCTTCTGTTCTTTTCGGCTCCTACCCTCCTCCTTGCACACACCAACCACCCTCATGCCCTCCCTCCATTTTTTTGTTTTTTTGTCTCCTTTCCGGCAGATGTAACCTCCTTTTACCAACACAATCACTGTCTTTCTTCTGAACGTGTCCAAACTGTACAAAGATCTAAAAAATATCTATAAAATCCTGAAATGAATCGGCGAAGCTTATGCTGATAACGCGTGCAGCATTGTGATTGTGTTAACAACCCATTTATTTAAAGTAGATAAAAATGCTGCCCCCTAGCCATAATCCCCATATTTGGAAACCTTTCTACACAAAACTCAGCCTCTTTGTCATTTCTCTGCAGCTTTAATGCTCCTGTCTGGGTCTGCTTCCACTGTGAAGTGACATAGGAATGACAGGCTAATATTCATCTTTCAGATTCCATCTCGTTCTGTCTGTTACCTCCTAAAGCACAGGCTCTGCTTTCCACTCAGGAGATGAACTTTTCTGAAAATCAAAGTCAAAAGAAACATTTAGGGTAAAGGATTTGGAGCCAGAGTGATAATTGCAAGTATTTGCACTGTAAACAATCAATACAGGCCAGTCAAGTTCAGTTTCGCTTATTAAAACCTGTTGGCTCAACTTCAATCCATTCAGTTGATTAATTCAGTTTTGCAGGTCCAGACTGGGCAGTTGCAAAGGATTACAGCAAAGCTTGTGAACTGACTTTTGCATCATACCTCAGTTTTTCCAACAATTTTCAATGATAAGATAATAAAAATTGTTTAATTTTCTTTTGTTAGAATGGCGCTCTTGCTGCACAGCGAGAAGGCCCTGCTTTGAATCCCTCTGGGATCTCTCTGTGTGGAGTTTGCATGTTCTCCCTGTGCATGTGTGGGCTTTCTCTGGGCACTCTGGCTTCAAAAACATGCTTCATAGGTTAATTAGTAGATATGGGGGATATATTGATGCCAGTATCAGTATCGGCCGATATTTGCATAATTTGAGATTATTCATATTCATTCATTCATTTCATTCATTCATATTATCGTATTGGTCCAATATTTGTATCATCTGATTATCAATATCTGTCAGATATTTGCATAATTTGAGATTCCCAAAATCGGTCAAAAAGATGTAACAAAAAGACCTATTTGGAAAGGAAAGAGCCAGAGTTGAACCCGAAGAAGATCCTTCAGGTTTTGTCTGCTGTTCAGTGGTTTTCCTTGAAATATGGATCCATGCAGACAGTTGTTTTCAAGCCACTCTGTCTAAAATCCAGTGACTGACTCTGTTTCACATACAGTCACTGTAATAAAGTTACGGACATGATGGTTTCATGTTTATTATTATACTTACAAAATATCAGTTTTAAGAAGGTTATGTCATTTTGTTTTGCTTTATTTATTCATCACATCTGAAACGCTGGGCGCGGCTGAAGTTAGCGTCCGGTTGTTAGCATCCATTGTGACGTTGTAGGAAATATCTTCATCTCAAAGTCTATGTTTGAACCAGCTACAAACAAACTAATGGAACATATTTTTATGCAAGACTACCAAGATGTGTATTCTTACAGTTTAAAATATATTGTTTACACTAAGCAGTGTCTACTTTTTGTGTGTGTTCAAAAACACTTAATTTCAAAGCCCTTTTCTTAAATCCCTATTGTTTTCAAGTGATCTTCAAGGCTTATTGCGTGTTTTTGCAAATACTGGTAATTGAATATTGAAGCTAAGTTTATCCTTATATTTTGATTGTTTTTATTTGGGATGCATATCTGTTCTGTTCTTGGCAATATTTATGAAATCTCTGTGTTATTCTAATACTTTCAGTATTAGCAAATATCGGCTATCTGCCACAGTTGCAGGGAAAATATCTGTATCAGCCAGAAAAAATGATATCGGCCCATCCCTATTAATTCGTTTCTCTAAAGTGTTCATAGGTGTGTATGAGCGACTGGCCACCTTTCCAGGGTGTACAACGCCTTTGACCAACAGTAGCCAGGACAGGCTCCAGCAACCCAGTGACCCCAAAAGTGTTATCGTGTTAAGAAAATGGAGGGATATAGTTTGAAATATTCTTATTTATCATAAAGTACGCTCAATGTTCCATCCATTGTGACCTTGAAACGTTGTTCATCTGTAAATGTCATTAAACTGGGAGGGATATTTACACTACAGTACTCATAAACAAGATAGTTTCAACTGCATGCCATGGAAGCAAAACACACTGGTTTGTTGCCCTCTCACATCAACCATTTAATTGTTTTTGTTTGTTTGTTTTACTGAAAAATCAATTGTTTGTGATTTCCTTGGGGAGACATACGCTCACCCGCATTAGAAAAAGTGGCACATGAAATTACTTTAGTGCAGCCAACCATCTCACAATCTCTGCCTGCATTTTTTTAAAGAGAGATAAAAGCAAGACAGATAAGTCAAGTCAGGTTGCACCATCAGCAGTGACGCATTTGTTGCTGGATTTGCTGGATTTCGCCTCAGCTCTCCTTCCGCCTTATTTGAACAGAAAATGAATTGTTTACATTGTTAGCATTATTTATTTGAAGGTTAATAATGCCCAGCTAGATATTTTCATGCAGTATAACATGGTTGGAAGAAGACTGTGGCTGCACAGACTGGAAGAGAAGGAATTCAGAAATACAGTAGAGACAAGGAGGGCATGATATGAATTATGATTGAAAGCAGACATGAAGTGTCGCAAGCAGACAATAAAGCCTTAGCTCACTCTGCATCATTGCTTCTCAGCGCTGAACTCTACACAGTTTCTCTCTGTAACCCTATAGAGCAGCATTTTCCACTGTATTCCTCTGGCAGCAGACTTCCTCTATCGGTTAGCTGTATCTGCCTTCCTGTCCCTCAGCCCCCTGACAAGTAAATCATCTCCTCACCTGCTGTGAGAGTACAATCCCAGTCTGTCACTTCTGCAGGCCAGCCAGGGCCACACACTCGGCGAACGAACATGCTCACAAACACATGCGTGTGCACTGCTCCACACAGGAAGAGGCAATCACAAATAAACACTTTTTCTCAGAGGGGATTCTCGCCCACTCAAGGACAGAACGATGACATCTCATCATGAGCCAAATGAAGCGAGAGTGGCAAGCGGAAGAGTAAAAGAAGAGAGATGGAGGGATGGATAGAGTGGAAAGAGAATATTACGGAGGGTGAGTGGCGCAATATATCAGGGACGTGGCCAGAACCCAATTTCAGCGACGAGGAAAACATGTATAGATATGTTAAAGAACAAGGAGAGTGGGTGGAAAAGTTTTGGAAGGCAACTAAAATGTTCAGATAATGTTTTTATCAACACTTACCCTATAAAACCCTTTGTATCGTATGTGATACATGCATTTGCGACTCCCATCTCATTAGCATGAGCAAATCGTTCCATAAAAACTCTATGTACATGACTCGACCCATGTTTTCTACCCTGTAGTTCATTATCGTTCCACTAGGGGCAGTAGAAGAGCTTTAACTGGTCGTGTCAATGAAATCTCCAAAACACTTTTTTGGGGAAAAACTTCTGTATATTTTCAGAACTTTATGGTGAGAAAAACTCAATTATTGATATTCATCTTATTCTTTTTTTTCTTTTTTAATAAATACTTGCTAAATTAGAAGAATGCTAAATTATTTCATTGACGCTTCAGGTTCTGGGTTACAAGCGGATTTGTGTTTTCAAGCTTTTTTCAGCTATGATGCTTATTTATTGTTTAATTATCACAGACTTTTTGCAAAAAAGTAGTAGTTTTGCTATATAGAGAGAGGCTCCAAAGACAAAACCAAGATACATCTGTAGTTGTCGACCTCAGAAGACCAATTGACGAATTTCAAGCTAAGTTAGCTCCACTACTCTACTGAAAAAATAATCAGCATACATTCTTATAATGTTCGGTACTCGTGTACATATATATATATATATATATTTGACACTTAATTTATTTCAATGGTTTTTACTAATTTTTCTGGATATCTACAGTCTAAAAGTCTGAACTAGTGCTATTGTTACTGGTTCGACATTATTGCTCTGCGTTGTGTGCTCCGGGGAATAAAGATCAATCTTGGATTCAGTTGCGTTTAATCTGGTCGACAGAAAAATAAAAATGGCATTGTTGTCCTGAATTTCCCTCCGTTTTTCCCCCTCAGCCACAATTGTCTGAATGGGCAGCTCCTCCCCCCACAGCACGTAAAATAAAACTAGAAAAAAAATATGAAAAAATAACACTGTACCTGTTCAACAGAAAAAAATAAAGAAGGGCACTACTATCCCAAATTTCCCTCTGTGTTTCCCCCTAACAGTTCAAAAAGGCACGAAAAAGAAAGAAAATGGCGTGATAATGTTAGATTAGTTCATTTAGAACGGCTAATAAAAAAAGAACACATCACAAACGAAGGAAAATGAATACAGCTCAATTTCTAACTTTATTAGCTCTAGTTACAACAACAAAAAAAAGCAGTCTGAGGAATAATATAATGACAAAGGACGGAGCAGTCTGAGTGCTCATGCTCGGCAGCTTCTTCTGTGTCACTATGGTGAGTTCAAGAACTTTCGGAAAGTAAAACGCCCAGGTAGGAATATTCACAAAAAGCAACTATTTACATCGAATTTGATGGAATGAAATAAGCTGAACAAAACTCTTGTTACATCATATTTATCTATGTGATTTATTGTTACTTAAGGATTCTTAATGACCTGAATCTGTTTTGGACAGGTATAAATAACTGATCATAAGTTATGAATCGGATAATGATAATTCATGTGAAGAAAATTGTAGGATAAGGAATAAGGTAGGGCCTGGGTGGGATTATATACATTGACTCCCTCCCACTCCTTTATAAGCAATCTATCATTTGATCTGTAATTATCCTATGTTTGATCTATTATATTAATGAGACTCTTTTTTATTCCTGAACACTCGTGTCAATATTTTTGCGTCTGAAATTATTGTTAGAAAAACACCTTAAATATCTTTAATGACACTATCTATAACTCATTAAAAATCATATTTCAGTTTTTTTTTGGGGCTGTCATCAAAACCATCTTAGTTCCAACAAATTTGACTTTTTGTCAATTTTTAACGGGTGTACAGAGATAAATTAAAGTGACTTTTGGAAGACGAAACTTCTAAATTCTGAGGCGAACAGAAATCCAGCAAAAGCAGCTGATAGAAATGTCATAATCTTTCTAGTAAACTGTTGTAACTGCACAGATTTCTCTGCAGTCCTGGATCTAATGATCCTAATTGCTCCTCTGGTTTGTGCAGAACTGGAGCATTAACAAGCAGCCTTTGGATGCTTCTGCACCAAAACATTTGCAAACTATCTGCTTCTCTGCTTTCAAAGTCTTCACTGAAGGCTGGAGCCACAGCTGTAAAAAGCAGAGTGTTGGAACAGCCTTCAACATAGTTTTCCTTTAAAATATTCATAAGTACAATATAAGCAAAATCAGGAACAGCTCGGAATGCTTACTGTGCCATTTGGTGATCTATAATTTCTCACATGACAACCTGAGAGTTTGAAATATTCATTGCATGCTATTTTCGTGCGACCAGCTGATTCTTCTACTTGTGGGTTTTTCTTTAAGCCACAATGTGTCAGCCTGTGAAAGTGAACAAATTTAAACCATGCAGTGACCAATGGAAACAAATGGAAATGAAATGTGTAGATATGCCAATCCAAACAGTCTTAGGCGGTACTAAATTGACAGATTACAGCCAAAAGGTTATGGACTCAGTCACTTCCTCCACACTAAATACATGGAAGAAAGTAGTCAAAAAATACAAACTGCACAATGAAATACGTAATTGGATTACATTTGACTCTAACTTTCGTCCAAATAAATATGACTTCACATTTAACCCTTTAATACGGAGCTCCAGTATTTATGTTCTTTGATTTACTGTAACTTTTCAATTGTTAACACAATCAAGGTGTTAGAGGGTTAAACAGTGGTTGGACAAAGGCATAACTGGAGGGGAAACTTCTTAGTTTTAGGGAACTGAAGAATAAATTTGGTTTGAAAACCAACATTTTTGTTAAATATTTACAAATCCAAGATTATTTTAGAAAAGAAATGAAAGTTAATGTAGATAACAAAAGTTACAAAATAATTAAAGTTCTGTCAGATGTAAACAAATTTTGACATTTTACCGGTCCCTTGCGGAAAATAGAAAAAGTTCATCACTGTACAGCAAAAGTAAATGGGAATCAGAACCTAATGTAGAAATTACAGAAGAGGAAATGTGCTTCACACATCGTTCTTATACCAACACACAGATATAGAAGAGGTTAGCGTGGAAGAACCTGATCAGATATTTTGTAACCCCTCAAATTAAAAATACAAAGTTAAAATCTCCACAACCTTGTTGGAGACAATGCTGAAGTTATGAGGGGAACCACATACATGTTTTTTGGCCATGCTCAGAACTACAGTCGTTTTGGCTACTGTAACAGTTGCTGTTAACAGTTACCATCTTCCAAACACATTGACGGTTCTTTTCAGAGTAATATTGAAGATGTTTTACTCCTTGAATATCTCTACTTCACAGGAATTTTGCTTTTGGTTTCCAAAAAAGCTGCAACTACAAAATGGAACCAAGTGCACCCCCCTGGAAGGAACCGCTGGCGGGAGGTCCTCTGGACCATTTACTCAACAGAAAATCTGACATTTCAATTCAAATTAAAAAGTCATTTGTTCACAAAAGACGGAAAAAAATGAAACCAATTTGTAGATCTGCATTCATAGACCTACACCATAAGTTATGTACTTTAAGGGGTCCTGCTATGAAAATTCTACTTTTTGAAGTTTTAAGTGCATTGTACGGTTCATTCCTCTCTATAAAGAACCACAAAACAGTATTTTGATCCATCCATACATTTAAGATTAATCCTCTAAAAACCTGAGCTATCTGCAGCAGCCCCTCCCATATCCACGAAAACAAGCGGGTGGTATTGTGCTGATGTCACAATGTAAACCGCCCCCTCCAGGAAGAGTCTGTGCTGTAAGCTCCGCCCCCAGAGTACAACGAACACACACCCATTTTCTCTGCGAAGCTTTGTTACAAGGTAGTTATCCCCTGTAGGAATGTGCATCCTGGTGGAGGGTAACAACCTTAGCACCACAGCTGTACCAAGAACCGCTCTCAGACCCGTCTTCCGAGGTGGTCTCGGTTTGTTTCCAATCAGACTGAACTCCGGTTCACTCTGAGATTCCTCAGTTTGAATACAAACCACACGAGAGTGAAACAACTGAACCAAAACGGCCAACCCGACAGTCATGTGATGTAAACACGTTAGAAATGAGGTGATCGGGGAGCCGCGGACAAATGTAGAGCATTAATTGTCATGTTAGCCAAAAAAAATAATTGGTCCGACTGTTTACTTGTTAGAACGTTTATTTTAACACAACTGAAAAATGTCTAACTCGCTTTTCAGTGTCTTGTTATGCGGCACGCGTGCAGGCTGCTGCCATGACGTCATCTTAAAAGCTATATTGTAGTTTCATTAGAATTCTCTTAAAAACAACGCAATAACACCACAATGATGAGACACAGCAGCTCATTAACATGTGGTCGGATGAATTCAGGCTCAATAAAACAACAAACGCCTCCCTGACCGCCACTCTTCCCATAGAAAAAGCGTTTCTGATGCCACAATGAATTAATTTATCCTTGTGATATTAATAAAATTCAATTCAGTTTTATTACTGCGATCCACATTGATTCTACCGACAATCTACATGTCATAGACCCTTCTTAGCGTGTGTACCTGTAGCCGTAGCGTCTCCAGTAACCGTCATACAGGATTCCTCTGCGGTTCCAAAGCTGCAGTAAAAAGTGTTGAACCTGGTCTTCATACAGATGCTCAAAATCCATCAGCAAAATAAGAAGTTTGATTAAGTGAAAAATCCTTGAAAGCATTTGCAAACCGCGGCGCATCCATCTTTCTCTTCTGTTTTGACCCGCCTCCTTAGCTGCTGGCCAATGACTGAAGAGATCTTTAGTCACATTGTTTTGTTTACAAAGGTTGGTCTGAAACATAAAGCAGGCACGCTGAAGAGGCTCGGGGAGGCTCACTTACGGGCTATGGGCGGGCTCAAGGATGACGTCGTGAAATGGGCTGGACCGACAAGGAGTGAAAGGCGGAGCCTCAGAGATCGAGTGGTTTTACTTCTTTGTATTAAAACGGTCCACAAATATGACTCATATTTCAGAAATAATTTGTTTTTTAGTTTTCCGAAGGTAATATATGATCATACATATGGATATAGCTTACTCTGAAAGGCTGAAGAAAATCATGGTATGGCCCCTTTAAAGAAAAATAACTACCCTATATTTGTTACACCCCTTTTTAAAAAATGTATTTCATTTTTTTAATTTACGGCTTTCTCTGTGTGTGTGGATACATTGCCTTTTGGTTGTTGTGACTGCTATTTGTGTAGTACATGTGGATTCTTGGGAAAAACAATAAAAATTGAGCTAAAAAAACAAACAAAAAAAACATGCAGTGACCATGTGTTGTTCCATGCCACCGAGGGTGAGAGGCCACTTTGTCTTAGCTTGGAATCAGAGACGACAATCGTCGCACAATCCCAAAGTAGAACCACATCTTGTGGCAAGAAACATTATGAACAGCAGGAACTGTGAGCACACACAATGTCCAAAAATGAAAACCTACAGTCAGTCAGTGTGTTTGAAGCTCGTTGCTATGAGGCGCCAGCAGCATTAAAAACTGCACCAGCTTACCATAATAAAATTGGCATTTATTTTGTAGTCTGCAGAGACATATGATTTTAATATGGATGTGTACACCCTGGATTGAACCATGATTTTATTTCCCAAAGATTTTTCTAAAAGCTTTTCTTCCTGCTTACAAATCCTAGGATGAGCTGCCAGAGGCCAAGTTATTTCTGAATACAAAAGGTGACACAATGGTGGAGGGGGGATGAAAATATAAACTGTCAAACTTCCCTCTCCTTATCCCTTCCAAAGGGGGGAAAAGAGGAAGAGGAGGCACAGTGAATGTCTAAGAGAAATGAGGCAGAATGAGGCGAGGTCCTTGTCACTGCGTGTCCCCGTGATTCAGAGGTGAGAAGCTGAAGGATGGATAGAAATGGAGTGATGGAGGGAAGGACAGAGGACTGCGTTTCACCTCAGAGAGCCGCAGATGGAGAGTGATGATATTGCAGCGATTGAGTGAGGACAAGGGAAAAAGAAAAATAAAGAGGAGGCTAGAAAACAGTAAAAAGAACAGCTGAAAATAGAAGAGAATACTGGAACTTATAGAAATGGTGGTTCTGGAGGAGGAGGTCCACATGGAAAGAGAAGAAAACAGCTTATCTTTTCTCTTTTTGGTTTAAATACCATAAAATTGGCAGCATTAATCTTGCTGACTTCAACTGTGAAGATGCGGAACAACTTCATTGGTAACACTGGCATGTTCTGGGTTCTGTCCTGCTGTTGCTAAAAAGCATTTTGTGTGAAAGGGATGAAACTATTGCTATTTTTTTTTTTTTTTTGGCTCAAGCTGCTCCTCTGCGTTTTTATAGATCAGCGTCCCTTGCCTTTGAAGAAAACTGAAGTGATGCATGATGGAAGCATATCATGTGGCGATGTGCTGTCGTGTTCTATGTGGTCGACAAACTTCGGAGCAAAGCTGCTACTCAGAAAGCGGGACTCCTACAAATGGGTACACAGCAGGATGCACTCAGGCAGAGATCTGACAATGTCACACAGAGGTGGGATGACACTGTGCTGCCCCCCCCTTAGATTGGGAGCTGACAATCCATCTCCACTAAAGTGTCACTACATGTTCGGTCAATGTGAATTGTGTTTAATTTCGCTCTACTTTGCTGATGCTGTGTTTAAATAGGCCAGTCATGCTGTTAACTAAATTTGTGCTCCTGTCTACCTGGGCAGTTTTGGGTGATGATCTGTCTGTTTGACGCTGTTAGAACAAAACAAGTCTTTCTAGTCACAACAATTCATACTCAAAAGCAAGGAGCTTGCTTTAGAATCGTTGTATTAATTGTGCCTCTGCTACATGTCACATGGTCTAAACTTTGTGGGACTCAACAATCATTCTTGAATGTTTTAGATCAGGGGTGTCAAACTAAATCGCACAGGTGGTCAAAATCTAAAACACACCTCAGGTCACTGCCGGACATAATAACATTTATTGAACACTCTAAAACTACATATTTAAAACTTCAACATAATTGTGAACTAGATATACAGCATTACTTATGATCATGCTATTGTGAATGCTGTAAGCTAAACAAAGGAGAAGCAGAACAATGTTTACAATGTTAATGATCGGAATATTTTTGTCAGAGTTTCTCCTTTTGAGAATCTATGTGACACATTCTCAATATTTCACTAGGTGAACTGTATCAGATAATATAAATATATCAAAGCAAATATTCTTCATGTATTTCTAAACAAATGTGTCTAAATTTGCAAACTGTGCAAACTCAAAATTGAATAATAAAAAGAATAAAAAAAAAAAAACACACAATCGAATCGCTCCTGGCGAATTGTTTTGAATCGTTTCTGGAAATTATCGATACCCTGCCCTATAAATCAAATTACTCAAACGATGACTTTGGAGAAGTATGTACATTTTCTTGTCGTGTAAATATGAATGTATTCATGACATAAACTAATATTGACAGCTCTTTCTACATTCATTTTTGGAATAGAGTCCTGCTACTTTCCACAATTATTATGTGCCAGTAGCATTATCATCAAATTATGTTTATACCTTTTTATGGTGCTCAATGTTTAGAGGATTGAAAAGAATACAAATGAGATCCAACAGTGTTTTAGAACTAAATGGAACACGTTTCCAGCCAAAACACAAAGCAGATGGTAAAGGGTTTAGCTAAGCATCAGCATTTTATTGAGGGCAAGAGCTAAAGACACTAATGCACCTGTAAGCTGCAGAAAACACTGAATGGATGCTTATTGTAATTCCATTTTCTGAAGAAAGCTCTGTATGTGGTCTGGGGAGATAAAGTATTTTACCACACACTGAGGAAACCTACGTGTTGCATGTAATGCAAATCCAACATGGGAATATTTTTAGGAAAAAAATGGTTTAAAAATGAGGTTGGTACGGTGGCCCTGAAGTGCAAATCACTTCATGCAAAAATGTTTTCAAGATCACAACAATAATAAAATAAATAAATAAATAAAAAAGAGGATTACATACAAGAAAAAAAAGAAAACAAAAACAAAGAAATCAGGAAAACATTTCTGAAAACAGAAATAATAAATTCCAGAAAACAAAATGAAATGTTAGAAAAACGAAACACAATGATAAACCAGAAAAAGTAGTTATCAGGGGACATCGTTGATTGGATGATGACAGTTGCCCATCATTTCATCTGAAAGCTATTTCACATGAAGCAATCTTGGATATTGGCAAGAGTCCTGCGATACGAAAGTTTCCCGATATGTGCCTCACGATACAATGCATATCGCGATATTTTACAAGACCATATCAGAATTCTTTTTTCTTTTTTTTTAATATTAAGACTTAGAAAGAAAAACTCTACAGGAATATTTATGTCTTTCATTGTAATAAAATGGTTCGATCGTAAATGATACGATAGTTTGCGATAGTTTCCCGATGTGTGATGATACGATACATATCGCGATATATCACGAGACTGTACCAGAACCATTTTTTTCTTGTTTTTTTTTTTTAATTAAGAATTAGAAAAAAACTCTACCTGAATATCATTTTGTTTTGCATTGAAATACTTTAAAATGGTAACATTCATTTTATTTAATGATCACAACACTAAGCAAGATTTTGTTGTTGTTTTGGTGCGTTGTAGAGCTACTTAAAAAGTCTTAGTATTCTGTGCTGCCAACAAGCGTTCGAGGGTTTAGGTGGAAAACAAAAATAAGAAGCTAATGAATAATCAAATAAATATCGTCCTTTTCAGCATTTTAAATCAATAAAAGTATCACCAAAAAAAAGAGATAATCCATATTATTAAAAAAAGAAGGTCATGAATGCAAATCCAAATTTCCTAATGGCTAAAGTAAGATTATACGGCTCCTTCTCAGCTTTGATAAGTAGAAAACGACTCCAAATGGCTCTTTTACTGTTAAAGTTTGCCGACTCGAGGCATAGCTGGTTCTGGTAACAGTAAGTTAATAGTTGTACACTGAATGGCTTTACACATGGTTTGTGTTGGGAATGCAGATGTGCCTGAAATTGAAAATTATTCATTCATTCATTTTCTTGACCGCTTCTTCCCTTTCGGGGTCGCGGGGTGCCGGAGCCTAACCCGGCTACTGATGGGCGAAGGCGGGGTTCACCCTGGACAGGTCGCCAGTCTATCGCAGGGCCTCAATCACACACACATCCACTCTCACATTCAGACCTAGGGGCAATTTAGAGTCACCAATTAACCTATGAAGCATGTTTTTGGAATTGAAAATTTTGTTTGAGAAATAATTAACTTTCTTACCTGGTGACATGAAATAAACCTATTGGAGACATGTGCTATGGTACATTGTTTATGTTCATTAAAGAAACAGAAGCTCCTGTAAACTTGCCCTGAAAGGTCCTTGGGTGATTTTATTTCCTTTTTAATAGTAGCTTGCAAGCGTTAGTAAAAGAGTAGATGTTTGTATGCATAGTAGCCTATCAGTGTTTGGGTAACTGCCCACTTTATGACTTGACTTTTGCTATTTCTCTTTCAAAAAAACATGTGAAAAAAGCAAATTTTTAAGTCCTAAAATGTTAAAACCTCCATTTGACAGTACTCCACTACATTGTTCACAAACTGAAAAGTGTCTGAACCAAAACGTTGTTTCTTTTGAGCATATTGGGCATATTAAGGAGTCAAAAAAAGCCTAATTGTGCATTTGAACCAGTGCTTGAAAATGATCACAGTCCACCTACTTTTACTTCAATTTATTTGTCAAACTTACTTCCTTCTTACCCACCTGCTATCTCACAAGCCGATGCGTAGGATGGAGCTTATGGACTTCACACTGTCAGTTTCCATCTCCACCTCATCCATGTTATGTTGAAAATCTGGCTAATGATGACAGTTTCCTATCAGGCTGTACTTAGGGTGAAAAAAAAGTTTTTGGCATGTCTTTCACTAGGAATTTAGCTGAAAATGTGAGTGCCGGCTCTTTTGAGAAAAGGTGACGCATTTTTGATGGTACAGACTGTTTCATCCAACGTCTGATTGAAAAAAATTGATCAGAAGTTGCAAGAACGTAGACATACACATTGATCATTTGCATAACTTTGTACAATGGCATCTAGATATTTTTGAACCACTTCGTCCTCATGTTAGGTCCGTCTTTTTTTCTGTTCACTTCACATGTGCTCTAAAAAAGAGAAAAATGAGAGAGAAATCACGTCTAATGGAAACTCTTCGCCTTTTCCATTTGCATACTTTTTTCAGCATCACCTTTTTCTTGAAAAGAAAGTGGCTACAAAAAGGCAGAAGTATCAAATATCAAGTGCAAATGCGTGTGTGACTTTTCTCTTTCTGTTTTTCTGTTTGGCGTATGATATGCATTCTCAAAAACCAATTCCACGTTCCATTTAGGGCATCAAGCATGCCGCCTTTGGTAATGTTTCCTTCAGAGGCTGCTTTTACCGCTTGTCTTTATTTTGAAAGTGATGCCACATGAGAGGAAGTGGATTCTTTGAAAAACCTTGAAGAGTTTTCCTTTTTTTCCCCTTTCTACTTTGAAGTTTGTCATAAAAGGGCAGTGATCGCTGCTCGCTGCGACGAGCTTTTCTAACAGCTCAGAGGCCACTGTCTGGGAACAAAACAGTGCTGATGATTTTAAATGCTTCTATAAGGCTAGAGGAGCAAAGAAAAGCCTGGATTATCTTGTTAGGCTGCTCTATATCTGTGTCCATTCACACGTGTAAAATTGCATAACTGAGAGAAAATAGACAATTATTTCCCACTCCAATCATCATTTGATCTATTAAAACCTGTCGTTTTAGGACAACATTTTTGCAGAATGGATACATCAGAACGTAGCCACAGTCAGAGCTTTTTCAAAAGGCATTTTTTCATCTGCCCCTGATCCATCATGATTTGAATAAAGAAACACTCAGAAATACAGTTTAAATCTTATACTGTTTAATGTGTTCTTCCTTTCTGTAGAACTACCATCGATCAAAATACAGTAAAGTACAGAGGACAAAAGCTTTGGAATAATCTAAACTTTACTCTTAAATCTATTTCTTTGTTAGAGAAATTTAAACAAACATTTAAAATTAAGCCTACTTTTATAAGCTATTTCAAAAAGTATGAATGAGGTAAAATGTAACATCTTCATTTTGCTTGACATGTCTTTTTCTGTTACATGATTATGTTTTGGGGGAGGTGGTTATATAAGACCTGTGTAGGTCTTCACACTCTCTCCTGCACAGAAACATTTTCAGTTGCATTTGTCACTGTAATCCATATGATGTATGCATGTGCAAATAAAGAAAATCAAAATCATGTGTCCTCCAGCACGAGGAAAATGCTACAAGAACATGCTGAAAACAGCAAAAACTCAATTTTCATTGGAGTGGATCTTTAACTAAATGCTTTTGTTTTTGGTACAGTTTTAAACAAATGACATTCCAACCTGCATACCTTCATTGTATGACCCGCAAAATCTATCAGCACCCATTCTTGCTGCCCTCCTTCACTGGCTGAGCAGCTGCTACATGCCCCTCCCTCTACCCCCATGCCCCTGCCTCCCAGATCAGAGCTACACCAGACAAATTAATCAAAAAACAAACAACAACAACAACAAATAATCAAAATGGTACTTTTTTTGTTTGTTTTAATTTCATAACCATTTTATTTTTTGTTACCTGCAGGGGATAAGCAGGTCGTTATAATTTTCAGAATTATCAATAATGAGTTCAGGATCAAGATAAATTACCATACTTTAAATAACAAGCTAACTGGGAATGAATGGCACAAAAAAATTGATAAACCGACAGTGAATTAGGTTAAAATGTATATAGATTTTTTTCTCAAATATGTAGTAAGAAAGAAGAATTTTGAAACATGGTCCTTGCCGTCAGTGTGTGGGCCAAAATAATACACATTCTGACTATAACGTAGAGGTTTTTGCATCAGTGTTGTATGTCTCTGTATTGTTTCTTGGTACTACACACTTGTAAAAATTGAATGGGCATAAATGATCAGAAAAAAACAAGCTGTGAACTCCAGAGAGAGAACCAACTTTATAGAAGAGAATTTTAAATTGCTTTCTGATACAAGGTCCCCTTTGATGTAACAGTTAAGCATTTTTGTGTTTGAAACTTGTTTAAACACAAAATAAATAAATAAATAAATAAATGTAGAATACAGAATAACCACCAGAGACATTTTGGACTAGGGTTACTCAATGGGGTGTTGGTAGCACTCTTCCTTCACACCAAGAAGGCCATTGTTCAAACGCCTGGTGGGACCTTTCTGTGTGGAGTTCGCATGTTCTCCCCGTGCACTCCAGCTCCCTCCTACAGTCCAAAAACAAGCTTCAGAGGTTCACTGATGGCTCTACATTGTCCCTAGGTGAGAATGCGAGAGTGTGGTTGTTTAGCCTTGCAATGATCTAGTGACCCGCCAAAGGTGAACCCTAGTTTCACCTAACTGAGGGTGGGATAGGCTCCAGCAACCCTGTGATTCCAAAAGAGATTTAGCAGGTTTAGAAGATGGACATTTTGGACAAGGATGGTTGTCTCTATTCAATTTAGTTGAAATTATGTAGTTGTTCTTCAAAAAATACTTATATCTTGGGTTTGTTCTGATGACAGCTGCAGTAGGGGTATGCAGAATTACACTTGTGTGTAAGTCATTTGGTTGTTTTATATTCACCCAGTATGTTGTGCACAAACAGAGACATGTTAGTTTGGTTGTCAGGACTGGGCGTTTTCCAACATGTCACCCTTGTTTGTCCCTTGTTTATAACAAATATCTGGTTAAGATGCCAATAAACCTGAATTTAAGACAATGGATAACTTGATTCCAATAAACATAGATCTTTCGTACAGTTATTATAGACTTTACAAAGTGGATTTTGTAGTCTGTCAATGTTATTCTAACGGAGCAATAGAAATCAACAAAAGTCAAATAAATAGTTGTTTCAAAGGTGAATCCTTCAATTATTCATTTATTTCCTACAGTAGGCCTATTAGATGAGGAGTATTGAAGGCTCTGATTGGTCCTCAGTGGCAGAAGACGACTCATTGTAAAGTCCTCTGAAGTCACCAAGGCGTGACCTTTGGCCGTCTGTGCGTGGCTGTGTGTGCATGTGCTTTATCCTGTTGCCATAAGACAGCTGGTCTCACCCGAGGAGGTGTATAAGAGATATTGACTTGTCTACACGCCAGCTGGCTACTTTTGATGCCCCTCAGCGGGATTACTGTTGTAGGCCATTTTTGGGTTACAACTTAACAATTAGCTTTTAGTAAACAAGATGTTTAAAGAGTTGTGATAATAATCACCCACAATGAGAGCACAGAACACTGTCAGATACACAACGGTTGTCAGTAGAGCAAAGAAAGTATTTTTAATGAGATTATTAATGATGTCACATGTGTTTTTGTAGTTTGATGGTGTACTTTGTATAATTGTTTTCTGTTATCCAATAAGTAGCCTACAGCATACTTGCATCAATGTTTCAACATTTTTTTTGTTCTTTTTCTTTTTAACATACTTGTTTATTTTGGATACCAGTTTGGGAGAACCAATGATGGGAATTTACGGGAGAACAGTTGGGATAAAGTCTAAAGCAGGACTGTCAAACTCATTTTGGTTCCGGGGTCACATTCAACTCGTCTGATCTCAAGTGGGCTGGACCAGTAAAATAATAGCTAAATAAGCTATGGTATCTGTAGCTTTGTTTCTGTTTTGGTTTTTCCTCAGTTCAAAAAAAGACCTCAAACAACCTAACCTAACCACCTTTTTTTATTATTAGAGATATTATTATTATTATCTTTTTGACAACATTTTAGTAATTGCTGTGTTACACCTGATTCATTTGATAAGAAACTTAACAGCGATGAGGCTGGCAGTAAACCTATCTTACCCAGACATGGCACGTTCTTGCAAAGAAATTCTGTTTATTTTCTTGATCTCTCGTTATCCTGATCTTTCTTTTCCTTTGCCTCCCCTAGTGGCGGATTTGTGCATTGCGGCCATTTCTTTAAATAACTAAAAGTCCCCAGAGAAATGGGCTAGAAACTTGCTTTTTTCAACATCCTTATATTTCTTTCTCTTCATGACTGGGCCAGATTAAACCATCGTGGACCGGATCTGGCCGTACATTTAACACCCATGGGTGAGACATTGTAGTCGCCTTACAGCTAGAAGGCCCTGGTTTAAATTCCGGCTGGGACCTTTCTGTGGGGAGTTTGCGTGTTCTCCCTGTGCACGTGTGGGTTTTCTCCAGGCACTTTGGCTTCCTCTTACAGCTAAAAAAAAGTTAGTTTCTTAGGTTAATTGTAGGGGTTTAACAATTGGTATCTTTTGTGCAAATGAATGTGCGTGGCCCTAAAAGTTGGGACATACAGTGCATGTTTTTGTAGAATTTTTATTTTTTGTAACATTGCTGCTTTGAACAAATTGTATTTCACTAGAAATCCTGTTTATTTCTTTATCAATAGTGCTGCATATGTTGGATGAGCAGGAGAGCTGAGTTTGAGGGTTCCTAAGTCTGATGAATTTTCTCTGCCAATGCCAAACTGCTTTGACTCTCGTATGGGCTAAGATTAATGTCAAAAGGAATCTCTTGTTCATAGACAAAGTTGTGCTCACTGAAAAATATGTTAATGCAACGTTTAGTTTTACACATGACATGTTGGTTTTGGATCAAATATTCTGTTTTGAACACAACTTTTCTTTGCTTTGAATACAAAATTGACCGTGTTAAATTACTGTTAAAATAAAATAAAAAAAAAACATCACGGGTCACAAGCTTATATATCAAGTCACAAAACATTGATTCAACAAAGTACGCATGAATACTTACTATCACTAGAAATAGAATGTCAGATATATGGAGAACAAGTTAGCTTACCGGTTTATATGTCATTATTCTCTAACTATTCTCTTATTAACATTTTTTTGACTCAAATTGACCTATTTTTTTTAACAACTTATAAATGTTGTGGCATGTCTGTTACTTCCTTTTGGAGCACTTTTAACCCCTTCTGGGTCTGAAACTGTCTACAATGTTACACCATCAGCTGTTGTCGCTTGGCAACAACAAAACGCAGGTGAAAAAGTGAAAGAGAACAGTTTTTATCACCTGTTATTTGTTTCATCAGAGTTGTGGTAACAAATTAATATTTCTACTGTGGTATCAATAAAGCTGAACTCTATTCTATTTTAGCTAAATAAATGAGCCTCAGTATGCATGCAAATTTAGCTGAATGGATGACTCCATATGCCTTTAAGTCCATGATGTCTCTTTGACAGTAGTGTAACTGGCATAGACAGAATATAGAGAGAACTGGACTGATCGTCCCCTAGCTCCTCAAGTTCCAAATAGGAAATATCTGCTGGTCCCAGAAACCCAAAATCCCATAAATCGCTATTTGTCAGAATAACCATTTTTGTTCTGGTCTCTTTTCTTGCTAAACCTATTTTTTGTGATATATTTTCTTTATCACTAGTAGTATTGACTTAGTTTCGTTGGAACCTGAGGTACCAGCCTTGTTTTGTCCATCTCTATTCATGCCAATGGTAACAGAGGACATTTTGTATTCAAAACAAAGATAAAATGCATTCACAACAGACATTAACATAAAACTAAATCTTGTATTCATGTATATATATATTTTCAAAGTGTGCGCAGCTTTATCTATCTGTTTAAATCTGACTGCTATCTTACCCTATACTCTTACTTTTCCAAATTTTGACCCTACAATCCAACCGCCAAAGCTAGATCTGAACATAACATTCTTTCACACGTTCCAGTGCACGTGTTCAACACAACCGTCCTGAGGGTGAGGAGTCATCATCACAGGCTTCCTTGCAACTCCGTGAGACCAAGGATTGCCTTCGTGCAGTCTGTTCTGCAGAGAGCCGACAGCCGAATTATCCTGTAAACCTTGACCACTGACAGGGTGAGGAAAAGGTCTTCTTGAGGTGTTGTCTCCTTGGAATATCAGTTTTGAGTCAAGACAATCCCTATTATAAAGGATCTCAAGGGCTCAATATAAACAATGTTATGGTTATTGCAAAACAAGAGCCATTTGGGCTGGTTTTCTACTGATTAAAACCTAGAAGGAGTCACATAGTCTTACTTTAGCCTTTAAGAAGCTGCAGGTTGCAGACCCCTGTTCAAGAGAAACCCAACATTAAAAATAAAAAGTCCACAGCAACAACAGTGTAAGTTGTTTGACATTGGCAGAAAAAAATCTTTAGAGGACTCACTACTCCCAAGTGGCACTATACAGAATAAGGGAAATAAAAAGACATCATAACAGTAGAAAAATGAGGTGCATTGCTAAAATAGTAAAACCAAATACAAATTTCTTTACGTTTGTACTAATAATATACAGTATCATGATGCTAAATAACATTACTGTCCCTTAATAAAAGTGTTAGCTATTTTGTTTGCAAAGCTTAACCTCGTATGGATTGCTGGACCATTTACAGAGTAATTCTGAAATTATGCACATCTTTGCTTCGTGACTGAATGAAATGGCTGCCCTCTTCCCTGGTGATGTTATTTTCCACATTACAACTGGAGGCGTAAATCTGTTTGCCTTCAGGAGCCTGTTAGTCAGAGCTATCGAAGAAAACACCATGTAGCAAAGGATATTTAAAGTAAAATGGAACTATGGACATTTTCTAGAGTGCAGCTTACAGTGACCACCCTGACAAAAATATCACCTTCTTTTATAAACAGCGGAACTGCAGTGATGTGGTTAAGCAGATATGGCGTAGCTAGCTTGGGGCCATACCATCCTGCACATGTTCAATCTTTTTAAATCCTGAAAAGTGTTATGTCCTGCTGTGTCAAATGCTTGTCAAGCCAAATTAAGATACTGCTGGAGTGTCAGCCTACATAGGAGTAACGTGCATGGGTGTCTTCATCCACCACTGGTGTGTGCCACCCTCTGGGGCCATATGCCGGATTACTTTAGACTGCCAAGAAGATTGACTACGCGTGTTCTTTCAGCATGGAGTCCATAATAACAGAAATGTTCATTTTCTAGTTCCCACAGTTTGTAATGTTTGCCAAACAGCGAGGGAGGAAGTTTTATATAAACATAATGTTAACAGATGAAGGGGGACAATAGAAGATATTTAAATATTTCTGTAAATTTAAAAATAGGTGTGTATTTTTGGAAATTGAGTTTGAGTTACCGGTAGCTAAAAGGTGAAAAGGTGAAGACAAAAGGATGGCCATGTTCTGCTCTGTACCAAACTGTCAAGTGGAGGGAAACCTGAAATGCAGGAGACCAGGCAGGGTGGCAGAAAAGTAAGAGATTTAATAAATAAACTGAAACCATGGGAGCAACAAAACGGTAGAACAGCAGATGACCTGGAAATTAGACACTTAAATCTAAGCTTTTTTTTTTCATTTTAGTTTTTTAGTCTGTTTTGGAGTTTAGCTAATATTTCAGCTACATGCTAGATATTTTGGCTAATTTAGGGTTTTTTTTGTTGTTGTTTTAGGCTAATTTGGCATTTTGCTAATATTTTAACTGCCTATCAATTTCAGCATCTTCAGCTATCAGCACTAGCATTTTCAGCGGCCAAATTCAGCTTACAGCATTCACACTAGCATTATCACAGGTAATGCTATATATCTAGTTCATAATTATGTTAAAAGTTACGGGTTTAAAGTTTTAAAAATGTAGTTTTGGAGTGTTCAATACATTTTTATCCTGTTCGGCCCGCGACCTAAGGTGTGTTCAGATTTCAGATTGAGCTGTAGAAGGTCATTGGAATATGATTTGTATACATTTGGCCGGATTGCTGTTAGACTGCACGCAAACACACATGAAGTCTCACTTTAATCTAGTGTGCACTTAGACATGAAGGACAATTTCATAAATATACTTTCGCTCATTTACATCAATGTTTGCTCCTGCTCTGCATCTCTCAGTCGCTGCATCCTTGTCAGGATTTCCTTTCCCCCGCCTTCCGTTGCTGCTCAGGATTCTCTACCTGATTGGTTTTTCTTCAGTCTCTTTTGTTTTACCCACTTAATTTCTTTCATCCTTTCCACCACCTCTTTTCTTTACTGTCTTCCATTCCTCCTGGTGCACAAACCGCACGACCGTGCAGGCAACGTGACAAGAGGAACCGAGCATGGCCGTGTGTGATATTTATGTGTGTGTGCGCGGGAACGTTTGTGAGAGCCAAGATTCTTTCACAGTTTGAGTGCTTTGACTTTTCTCGCTCTGGATCAATGAGCACAAAGAACGATGTCCCACAATACCCCCTAGAGTCAGCTCCCAGCAAACAAGGACTGGACTCCCCCAACAAGTATATCTAACCTAATTCCTGGCAGCACTGTGCTCGTCTGAATTGTCGTTGTGTGTGGCTGGACTTGCTTTTATTTATTGCCCGTTTCCTCTTCAAATGACCGGTCGCAGACGTGGCTTGAAGCCTGTCACAGTAATCCCTGCTGGGATCCATGGGAAGGAGTGAAAAGGTGGACGCTGTCCGGATCAATATGCCAACAGCACACATTTGTTCTTCATCTCTCACTCTGATCACTACCTCGCCTCACCTTTTTCTGCTTCCACAGCCACCCCGCTCTCCCTGTTTCTGTCCCTCTGCTCTTTTTCTTCTTTCTGTCATTCTGCAAATCTCCTTCCTCCTCCTCATTAAATGAGTGCCATACCCCCCTTCCTTTACTCATCTGCTGTTGGGGCCAGCTTCCCCTCCTTTATTCCTCCCCCATGGCCACTCGCCATTTGGTAAATTTATTTTCCCCACTCTAAATCACTGTCTTCATCACCTCTTGTCCCCTCCATCTCCCTCTCACACGTTTTACTGAGATAGGAAGTCTCTCTCCTTCCTCCACACGCCCACACTCAAAGGCAGGAGTCTATTTCTGGGCATTACCAATCTGTCATTGCTGCCCTCTAACTGAAGGATATGTTCTACTTTTTTTTCTCTCTGAGCTCATAAGTTCATTGGTGGGTTGTTTAGGAGAAGGTATATTAATTCTCTTCATTACAGATGCATTCAACTGCAAACGGGGCCCTCGGTCATCAGGACATGCCGCCATAGGTTAGCAGGAAAATTATGAAGCCACTGCAAACCCAGGAAATCTGTTTTATTTAACCAAAATTTCAAATTTTAAAATAAAAAAAGGTAAACTTTCATCTATTTTACTTATTTTCTTTATTTCTTCCTTTTTTGGTTGCAAAGTTGCATTCAAAAAACACAAATAATAACTAGAAAAGTTGCATTACCTGCAATAATACTAGTGTGAATGCTTTTTTGGTGAAAGAAGTCGTTGAAGATGCTGAAGCTTTTTGCTGAAAATGGTGATGCAATTAACTTAAATTGCTGTTGGGATTTACTGAAAATGCAAAAGCTATTGGATACATGTTAAATTTCCTAAAAGATTGGAAATTTTGCAAAAGAACTATGAAAGAGTGCTAAAGTTCTGAAAAATGTGTAGTCAAATTGCTTAAAAATCCCTAATACATGCCAATTTTGCAAACATATTTAGTGTGTTGCTTAAATATGAGCTAAGCTCCAAATTAGCCCCCAAAAAACCTCAGTATATTCCAAATTAGCCTAAAAAGCTAGCTTGTTTCTTAAATACTAGCTAAACTCCAAAATAGCCCAAGATTCCTCAGTAAACTAATTTCTTCAAAAATGTTAGCTTGTTGCTAAAATAGAAGCTAAACTCTAAATTAGCCTATAAATGTCTCAGTAGACTAATTTGTCCAAAACATTAGCATGTTACTATGAAAAATTCAAAACATGCCCATTCATATATTTAAAGGCTTGTTGCTAATCAAAATGTAGAAATTTGAAGACTTCCTCATTCATCTCCTGTTTTGCCCAATATTTCAAAAACTCTCAACCTTATGAATACCAACAATACAAACAGTAATGTCCAGAACAAGCTGAACGTTTTGATGCCAAGATTACTGAAATCTCTGAAAGTGTAATTGAGTTTTTACATGCTAAAAAACGAATGGAAAGGAGCAGGAGAATAATAGTTACATACAGAAGACAGCTGTGGTGCAGAAGTCAACAGTCGACCTTTGATTGTAGGATCACAGGCTTGGCTCCCCCTCTGCCCGCCCATGTGTCAGAACGCCACATCGCTCCCTAAGCATCACCGGCTTATGAATGTGATGCAGTAGAAAGCTCTGGGCCCTGAAGAAGGTGAAGAACAGTTTTTAGCAGCACTGTCTTTGCAGGAGAGATTCCTATTTGTCTTTTTCTTTTAAACTCTTGCTAACATATTTAATAAAACAAAATGAGTCATTTTGCATGCCAAATGCCTTAAACAGAATGGAAAAATAGTTGCTTTTGACAATAAATGATTAAGCAAATTTTTGGATTAAAACACTCCTGCAGTCAATATTGACTTATTAACAAATGACTTTCAGAGCTACGGCTTATTTGTTTAAGAGCTATTAAAAAATTAATTCAATTGAACCTTACATTTTAAAAAAGATTAGATTAAAAAACAGTTTTTAGTCAAAAAAATTAAGTTTTCATTAACTAATTAGTAAGAAATTTTGAAAAAGTACACACATTTATGCTGAAACAGTTGAAGCACATTTTTTGTTATCATCATGAACGTTTAAAGATTCAGCAGAAGCTGTACTTTGTTTTCTGTCATTTTCATTATGACCAGAAAAGGAAACGTTGCATTAATCAATCTCTAATGTAATAACTGCATGAATTAATATTTCTGCAGTGGCCCTGGAGCGAAAGGGTCGGATGTTTTTAAGATAATAACATGCAGTTTTTGTTATGTTGTTTGTGTGTGCTTCAAAGCTGAGATCTGCTCTCAGAATCACCACAGGGTTCCCGACTTAGTCACTTACATTTATATCATTACTGAGCAGCTTTATTCTCAGCTTCAGGACTAACTTTAGTTTTGCAGCAGAAGATTCTTTTCCAACCCACTTCTCAAAATAAAAAAGAGATAAAAAGATCTCGAATAGCTGACACATGCACAAAACTTTATCGAAATGTCAAAAAAACACAATTTCACTCTTTCCATTAAATCCTAGCTGTGCGAATAAACACAAACCAACTCACACTATAAGTCATGTAAAAACATGGCGGTGGATGTTAACAATACTTTGATTTACAGTGGATACTTGTTCTGCTACACTAGCACTCACCATCATCTATCAAAGGAGACGTCGGCGTCTTGTTTAGGCCGTGGAGCGGCGAGCTGTGGGGGAGCGTCTATGGATGAAGCGATTTTGGTGAATCGTAGTTTTACAGAAGAGCTGTGGATTCAATGAATCTTCACGACACCCTCAACGATTTATCTGTGATGATGTGTGAAGTCTTGTGAGCAGTGGCACAGTCACTGTTGGTCATGTTTCATTTGAAGAACAATGTTTTCTATGCATTTTGACAAGTATGTCATTTCAATACGCCTCAAAAACACGCTCATCCAAGCACAAAAATGTATTTCGATGAATGCAAGTTTTTTCTAGACTGATGTGTTTCCATTCGACGAATTTACTATCACAAATCTGATTTGCACAGTTCCATAGTCAATGGATAATGTGTCATTAGAAGACACAAATACCAGAAGCTATGTGGACAAGCTCCAGGGTGACCACCATAACCATCACCGTCATAGAAAAAAAACAATCAGACAAAAAATTTAACGTTTGGATTTTACATTGCATTACACCAAAAGAGAGCTGTCTGAGCAAACTCCTGTTTTCCAAACTAGCTGCTGTCTTTATAAAGCTTTGCTAACCACACTCTTGTCTTTTTTCCTCCTTTGTTCAGGCCGTTTACGGGATCTGTGGTTTGAACTGGGTTTGTCCTGTTGAGAACCTGTGTCATCTTTGGCTTAATTTGGAAATGGGACTCCCTTCTCTTGCAGAACTCTGTTAAAGGTGCTTAAGAGCCAAAAAAACAGGATGTTTGATCTTTGTTGATTTAAGACACAAAATTCCAAAGTACTGACGAATGGTACATGAATACATCATCGTTGCCAAACAAGTGCCTAGTACCACGCACAGCAGGCCGGTTTGGTCTTTCATATACATAACTCCTTGCTGGACAAAGATTCAAATATCAGCCATTTTTTGCCTTTTTTGATGATGATGAGGTCTGCTTGCAATTGCATCTACATACACCTTGAATGTGTATTTTTGCGTGTTTGTTTGTCACATGGGACCATGGTTATCGAATCTGAAATCTGCCGTCTCAAGGGCCAGACTCTTATTCCTCTTAGCTTTCATCTCCGTTCCCCGCTCTTTCTCATCCCTCTTCCTCTGCTCCCGAGGGAGGGAAGCTTCCCTTTCTCATTTCTTTAATTATGCTTTGTGATTCCAATAAGCCTGGAGCAATGTTTTCTGAATCCACAAGTCTTCCTGAAATATAATGTGCAAAAAAAAAAAAATCATAAAATGGAACACTGGTGAAATTTATCTTCCCTTAATTAAATAAAAAAAATACACAATAGTTAAAAAAAGTACATTCGGGGCATGACATTCGGACTTTGGGGATTTTCTGTCATAAATGTGTTTTAGTTTTAGATTGTTTTTAAAAACCTGGCTTCACATGGGCTTACTTTTCTGTTTAACTTCCTCATTTTATTGTTGAAGATTCTCACTGAATATTTTGTCTTTTACTTTTCCCTATTTTCTCAATAAGTAAAGCATAAAGAGAATAGTACATATCCAAACAATTTTTTTGACTATATAAGGTGTCTTTTATTTGCTAAAATATATTAGAAAAAAAAAACATGAAATTGAAGTAATTATTATCAAAATACTTACTCTCTTTCGGTCATGTGTTAAAGTCTGTGTTTTGCATAAAGTGGCTAATGTTTGGAGTCGTAAACACAAAGTAAAGTCTGACTCATAATGATAGAAAACCTGTCTGGTGTGAACAGGAGGTTAAGCGGATACCGCGCGCACACCGCTTTGCAGCGCTTCCGTTGTGAACCAGGCCTGATGTGATTGTGCTCTATAACATTACATAGTGCTTTGGCTCATTGGGAATAATGACATTTGTGTATCCAGGTCAGACATTTACACTGAAACATTTTACAACATTTAACATAAAACTACACCAAAAACAACTTTCTAATTTTGTGAGACTGTGCAACGAAGAGACTTAACTTAAATCAACTTTGTTGAACTTTTTAGTCTGCTATAATATTAATTCCTCACAAAAACAATACACACTTGTATATTTGTATTTTTTCTTTTTAATTCTTATTTTTGTATTCATTTTGTTTTGTGTCTGAAACATAAACAAATAAATAAAAAAAAATAAAGTCCTCATATTGTGACATCACAAAGTGGGGAACAGCCCCTTCAGGAAGAGACTGCGCTGCCAGCACCGCCACCGGACTTTCACACTCTTTCTCCACATAGCTAGCAGTGATTGGAAAAACATATGGAGAGAAATTAATTTGACCCCGATTTGTGCATCCATAATTCTTGATTTGGTGCGTAACTTCGGATTTATGCATGAGTAATTCTTCATTTGTAACTCATGCAACATACAGTACAAAAACGTCTAAATAAGTGATTTTAAAACACAAGTTTAGACGGCAGGTGAGCTGCTTTTTGCCACCGTGTCCGCCGCGGAGAAGTTCCGCAGGGAGACCAGAGCGTGGCACACTAAAAAATAGGTTTTTTAGTGTGCCAAAGGTAGTATATATATATATATTTATTTGGATATAGTTTACTATGAAAGGCTAAAGAATAGCATGATATCCTGTAGGCCCCTTAACCATAAACATTATATGACAAATACCAACCTTTAAAAAAGGATTTATTTGTCCTTTTTTAAACCCTTTCAGCTGCTGCAGTGCCACACAGATCCAAACCAGCCTCCCCGCTCACTCCAAGGGGAAATTTAGTCAGACCTAACCCAGAACCTCTTTGTTGTGAAGTGTGCCAACCACAAACCACAGAGCAGCTTAACTAAATGTCAATCTTTCAAAAAAGGGATTAGGATTTGCAGAAACACGTTTTATCCTGATTCTCTTTGTTCCCACACAGAATGGTATCATAAACATCAGGCGGATGTATCCCTCTCATGCTGATGCTGAAGAGTTGCACGCCGCCAGCTTTTCTAACGTCCCAGTGTCCAGGAGAACTAGCTTGTAAAATACACTGATCAAAATATTCTAGCATGACGTCACAGTGTGGTCTAAAATTGGCCTTCATTAGCGTGCATGTTGACATGGCGAATGCTGCATCCTCTCCGGCCCTCACCTGAATAAGACAGCTGAGTCTGTGATGTATAAAAGGACACTGGGGAACAATGTAGAGGGGTGCTGACTCAGCTATTTAGCTTTAAGGAGCTCTTTTTGAAAATACATTAGTTCTGATTCTTTAGAGGCTCTTCAATAGGAGCTGAGTGCATTTTTCTATGAAATGCTTTCTTTTTTGATTAGACTAATGGCACGCGCGCCATGCTGGCATGTTTCAGGCCGTTAGCTTATCAAGCACAGCCTGTGACTTTTCCTGATTTCTCACAGGCAATGGAGGCGAGACAACACCTTTGGGTTCCTGCCACATTGTCAACGTTTTTTTCAGCTTTTGCTGACAAAGGGATCAATTTGTTTGTGAAAATGGCTCCTATGCTCTCGGTAGGGACTCTGCTCGGGGGACAATGAAGGAATTCACTTCTCCTTTAAATGACTGGCTGGAAGGAAGAAGTCAGTTAGCAGCAGGACTTTTTCACATAGAGTCCAGATAGAAAAAAATCATTCAGCTTAGATGGCGATGTCTCTCTATGGTCCTCCATAACCATCTTGATGATTTATTCAATCGATCTATAACCTGGTTTACAGATCATACATATGTTACAGTTACAAATGGCTGTTTTTTTTTTGTTAATTAAGGTCTTTATCTGTGCCTATCATATTCTTAATTCTATGCTGAATTCTAGGCTGGGTCTCCCTCTGAGCCTGGATACTTTCTGCTTGAAATAAAAGCACACCTTAAAAACAAAACAAACAAGAAAAAATCTGCGAAGCCTAACTTTTTATCATCTTGAACTCTGTCTCATTTCCCCTGCTTTGTTGTCCTGCTCTGTGACTTCAGACAAAAGGTGAGGTCAGGAGGAGACCATCAGTCAGAACCCCTCCAGCTCTGCAGCAGAGGAGCCCCTTCATGTGTGGGAGCTCATACACTGGCCTTCCTCAGAGTTGGTTGGTGTGTAAAAGTTCTGCAGTGTGACGGTTTGGATGTTTGAACCAGCTGTGGTCTCATGCTGTGAAAATAACGTGCTCACACGCAGGAGTCATGTCGTTGGTGGAAGTGTGTTCTCACAACATATTCTCACTCTCAACTTGTCACATATTGACGGTTGGTTGAGGACACCTAAAATATTGTTTTTTAACATGTTGGGTGTTCCCATTAAATCCCGGTCCCCTACCTTCAAGCCGCGAACCAGAACCAGTCCAGTACTGGGACGCGGAATGCACTGGTACCATACCTGGGGCTGGGAATTTCAGGGTAACTCCAGATACGATGTGATTCACGATACATGACTCCCGATACCGATAGTATGTCGATATGCCAAATATTGCACTAATCAATGTATTATCTTGGTAATCTATGATATATAACAATTTTTAAAATAAATATATATTTTTATTTTCTTCAAAACCGTTTTTAAGAACAATTTAAAACAATACCTTCAATTAACGCCCTTTACATACAATTAAAATGTCTTTAAAATAATAACATACATTTCAAGGTAACAAATAGACAAACCTCCAACTAAGAACTAAATTGCTGAGTAAGTTAAATGGCCTTCTAACTTCAAAGAGTAATACATGTGGAAATAAAAAATCACTGCTGCATTTTAATTAATTTTACATTCTATGTCAGATAATGTATTATTATTTTAGAGAAACAATGAACTCTCAGTCTGTTAATATTGTCATTTTTTAAGGTGTTGGTATATAGAAATACTGCAATATTTCGTCATATTGATATTTTATACCACCTCTGACGCTAACCTGGTACCACGTACGGGCCCTTGATCGAGCTAGACACCGCGTCTGGTACTGGTTGAGGTCCAGTATCACATCTGGTACCCCGTGCTGAGGGTTACAGACCCTTGATTTTATGAACATTTAGCGCGTCAAAAACTGCAGAGTTACCAAAACGCCAAAAAGTGAGGGAGGGGTGCTGAACCAAACATCAATATGTGACGACTTGGGGATCAGAATGTGTTGGTTCTCACTCCTAGTTTTTCACATTGTGCACGTGGGTGTTTCTGCATGCACATTCATGTGTATGGGTTAGATACCTCTGGTCTAATATTGTTTCTGAGATGCTGGAATGTTAACATGTGGCGATGCTTCTGAAATTGTATGAGCATTCCTACACGAGTGTGTGCTTCTGTGTGTGGGTCTGTATATGTGGCAGATTATAGACTTTCACCCATCAGTGAGCACACAGCACCCGTGGGCTCTCTTACTCATGCTGGTTTATTCGACAGTTTAGCTTGTGAAAACACACCACTGTTGCCTTTACTGTCAGGAGTGGTCACGCTGCAGCCAAAAACACACACCAAAATATATATATTTTTCTCCCCGTGGCTAACTGTTGAAGATTTTATTCTTGGTCAGTCTTCAGCCATGAAAAACTGCACAGTCATTTCATCTATCAGTCCAAGTGCTTCAAGCTGTTCAGGGTCGTGGTGAGGCTCAGGCCCACATCTATCTCAGTTGTCAGCAGGTGAGAGGAGGGGAACGCCCTCAACAAATCACAGATTTATCACTGGCTTCCACTGAAGCAAAGAGAGAAAAATCATCCTGTGGTAGTTTTTAAGCCAGCAGCCAAGCTAACATGCCTGATTCTGGACTGTACGTGGAAAATGATGCACCAAAACGAACAAACAATCCAACCAGATAAAACTAGAGATTTAGAAGTTATGGTTATCCCTCACATTACTGTGCAGCCAATAGTCAAAATAGTAGAAATATCATTTGGTAGATTTAGTAAAAACAGCTTAAATAGACAGAAATCATCCCAAAGGACATTTTAGACTCGTCACCACCTGATGCTCCCCCAACCTATTTTTGACATCCAGTTAAACAACTGATAGTCAGGCCTTTGCTCAAAGTATTGCTTGGCTGGCAGAAAAGTAGAGGGGATGGCTGCTGAGAAAGTTATTTTCACCACCTGAGAGTCAAGCTCAGAAGCAAACAGTGAGCCTTCGTAGAGATGAAATGATGCCAACCTCCTCAGAAAGTAAATCCTGCTCTTCTGTTTCTAGTCCAGAATGTTACTGTCTAAAAAATGTTAACGTTTTAGTCACCTAGGCGGTTTAAGTTGTCAAGTCTTTAGCATATGATAAATACAACACTCTTTAAAACAGGATATTTTAACCTTTTTGGTAACACTTTATAATGATATTCCTTAATATGTTTTAGCACATTAAAAAACCTAAATGAGTTTATAGAGTGATAGTAAGAAATTTATTAGCACAATAAGCTGAATAAGGTTTATTAACAAGATTCATTAACCAAAGTGAGACTATTGTCTACAAAGTCTTATTAATAAACTACTTGCAGACAGACTTATGACCCTATAATTCATTATTTTATTCACTTTTTCCATGGTTTGACATCAGATCTCGTGAGAAGCTATACCACAGCACACAATCTTTAGCTGTAATCTGTGTTGACTAACTTTGTGAGCTATGTTGACAAAAGGAACTAAGGACATTAACCATGTCCGAGTGGTTAAATTGATATAATAAAGCCTCCCAGAATGATTGGTGGAGACAGTTTAAGGGGTTGAACTTTTTCCAAAAAGAGAACAATTGGTCAAAGTTGCTGAAAAACATGCACGTTTGACAGGGGATATAAAAATGTATGATAAGTAGAAGAAAACTTTTCATTGAGTCAATAGTTTGCATCAGATATACTGCTGCAAAACACAAATCAAATTGTCCATGTAGATTGTGAGTTGAGTGTGCAATTGCTGGAACATGATGGTACTTTAGTCAAAACGTGATGCGATCCTTAACAAGGTCACAAAGTCTGTCTGAAAGACTGCTTGTTTCCAACTGAACCTCACAACCCACAATGGTCTGTCATCCTTACAATAGAGGTTTGGAAGTTCACTTCTTGATAATGGTATCACTTCATAGCTGTGCTGAAATTGATTTCAATTTTAATTTGACGGTGGTGACAGCAGACAGAGCAGGGCTTGATGATTGAGTCCAGATACTAATCAGGCAATGCCTCTTCCAGTCAGACGGGATCCTGCCTGCACTCTGACTCCAGGAACTTTGACTTTAAACTTATCTCTTTCACTTCCTCTTGCCTGCTTGCCAGACTGGAAGAAAGAGCAGTGGACTGGGCAAATGCCTTGGTCTCTACAGGGAATTCAGAGAAACCAAGCATACACACACACATACACACACACCCCCACACCTACACACAAAACCATGCAGCCTTTGTTTGGTTTCATCCCCAGCCCATTATTTGCAGTCAGCTGGTGGGAGCTTGCCACAATATGAATGTATCTGTGTACTCTGTGTGAGCATGCATGTCCGTGTGCGATGGGATCTGAGTACTGATGCAGACTTTTTTTCTCACTCTCCAGCAGAAGCTATAGGGAAGAAGCTCTTGGTTCAACCCACTCTGGCCCACATGTGGGTCTGAGTGTGTTATTTGTGTGTCTGTGTTCTTGAAAAACCTGTTGAACTTCTTCAGCGTCTAAAAAGACACAAGGATTTACTGCACTGTATGTTATTGAATTCCAAACTGTTGCTGTGGATCTACAGCAGTTTTACCCAAAGTATTTGATCACAAACTTCAAATCAAGCATCACTATAGAAGACCTTAAAAAGGCCTTCTTTCCCTCATACTGTTCTTTGCATTTTTGGAAGTTACTTTTTCCCCCTCTCTGCTTTTGCACTTGATTTCATTCTTTTTCCAGACTTCATTTTTTTTCCTCCTTTTTTGTGAAATCTGTTCATTCTCTGTATGTCACTATAGCAACCTGTCCAGGATGTAACCCTGCCTTCCACAAAAAATAGGTTTCAGCATCATGTTTGGCCTTACTCAGGATGTTGCAGGTATAGATTATGGATCATGCACCAAATTTGGTTAACACAAAGTTTGAATTACTGTAGAAAAAAGCAGATTCTAAAACAAAGTTTTTTGGATTTAAAACAAAGTTGAATGTATGTATTTATGAAGATGACAGACCTCTTGACTTATGTATCTTTGTCCCATTCACTACGCAATTATTTCCAAAGACAGCATTAGATCAATAGGAATTGCATTGTTATTGAGTTTAGATGAAGGTCAGGTGCTACTTTGCAATAATGAAGCAGGCAATCGAAGAGCTTAGAGGAAGAAAAGAAGGATAAATAATCTATCTCTGAACGAAATGTATGCACAGTACAGAATGAAAGGGGTCTGTTGTTCACCATGGTTAATGGTGTATACTTGTATAGCACTTTTCTACCTTCCTTGAAGTCCTAAAGCACTTTACAGTCACAGACCCATTCACACACACATTCACACACTGATGGCGGCTCCACTGCCAAACACTGGAGCCAACCTTCCACCAGAGGTAAGGTGGGGTTCAGTGTCTTGCCCAAGGACACTTCAACACATGGCAAGGCGGGAATTGAACCCGCAATCTTCCAATGAGGAGTCAATTGCCCTACCGCTGCACGACGGCCTGCCTATGGTGGTCAGTTTGTGTGTCATACTCTGATCCACTTCAGCATCTATCCAGAGAGCTCACCTCCCTATAAGAACAGATGGTTCTGTCCATCAGTCTTTATAACCCCCCATAGTGTTCCTGTTGTAGATACACATGGTTTTGATTCTGCACTTATAGAATAAAACTCACCACCACAGTCTGATGGAACAGATGAAGCCTGTCCAACCACACCCAGAACAATGCAATGAGATGCAAATCCAACTTCTCCTCCAGATGTATGTGAAGATACTTGAGTGGCCAACCAAGCTCCATCTCTTTACCTTTAACAAATATTCTTTCACCTTCTTGAAGTTCCAAGCAGTTATTTTGGCTTTAAGGCTTCACTAATATTATATATGATTTCCTCCTAACACTCAACTTTTGAAATTCAAGACGATCCTTCTTCCAGCTGGTATAGGCTTCAAGTATTTCAGAATCAATCATTCCAGAGTCTTTCTGAAAGTATCTATGGATGAAAAAAGTGTTGGTTTTAGGGCAGTTGAAGCCTAAGGATGATTATATTTATGTCTGGTTGCAGAATCTATGACATTGCGGGTGTCAAGTTGAGCAAAGTAACCACCAGCAGCTCCAGACAGTACATGGCCTGTAGCCCCTTTTCACTGCTGCTTTAGAAAGTTCATTCAGAAAATAAAATCCACATCTTTATGGATCTATCGATGAAACATGATGAGCATTTTTATTTTGTCTGTTGGAACATTGCCTGCAAGAAGTTAAATGGGAGTCAGAAGTGTTTTTAGTTTTTTTTTTTAAATCAGGAGTCAAACAAAACAGTTGGAAACAATGGAGGACAACTTTTGTCTTTCTCTCACTCCATCTCCCTCTCTGCCTGTGATCATCAGTTCTGTCGATGAGCAGAGAGAGTCTCAGTACATCAATAAGATCCTTCAGTAAGAACTCCTCTATCGATTGTACAGCCTGAATGAGTGCTTGTTGAATAAGGTTGAGACACGAAGTAAGCAGGAAGTAGAGGAGTTGGGATGACACTTTTGGCCCGATGAAGCTCAAAACGCAAGTTTTATGGTAAAAGTGGTGATACTCAGTTCCTCAGGTGCCCAATTCTGTCTCTTTCTGACAATTTCTACCGTCAGGCAGCGCAGCAAACGGGATCTGACTACGGCAGCTCTGGAATTTTTGATAGCAGAGAATTATTAAGGTCTTTGTCTTTCAGCTGCTCTCTTTAGAGATCACCAGAGCGAATCATCCGCTTCAAGCCCTGTTCTCTGCCTCCTCGCCGCCACTCTTATGTCCTCCTTCAATATATCCATGAACCTCATCTTTGGTCGTTCTCTGTTCCTCTTTCCTGGTGACATTCTTTTACCAACATCATCACTGACATCTCAGTATGTCCAGATTTGAATCTAGCTTGCCCTACATTTAGATATCGATATCAACATCTGAAAATTAGGGCTCTTAACGCATTAATGCACACAATGAATCAAAAAGAATTAACGCATAAATATTTATTAACGCAAATTAATTGTAATGAAGAAAAAGTCCTTTGTTTTGCCTCTGCGGTTCAGGCTTCCCTTCACGGCATGTGTCAAAACACTTGGTAAGGGAATTATCTCACTTATTTAACGGTCACTTACAAACTATTTATGGTTTTTTGTACTTTTATTATGTTATTTTTTTGCTTCTTTTAGATTGCTTTTTCACATAAAGAGGACTATCAAATAGCTTGCTTTTTGTTTGATCTGGAGCGACAACACGTCGCTGACCCTCGACTGCAACGACAAAAGAAAGTGATCTATATGTTTATCCTCACGAAAGATTAAAAAAAGCATCAGTTCAGAGAGAAAGTTCATCTCTTAGCCCTTGTTTTTGCCCAGAAGACGAAGGAGAAGTGTGATTAATCTGATTAATTTATTTTATTGTATTATACATAAACATTCTAAATGTAGAGTTTTGTGTGTGATTTCATTTTGTGATTAATTGCAGATAATAAGTAGTCTGAAAATACTGTAACGAAAAAAGAAAAAAGGATCACGATTAATTGTGAATAACCCCTTAATTAAAGATATTCACTTCAGTTTTTGCTTTTGAAGTAAATGCTAAATGTGTAGATTTATAGATGATTTAGTTTGTTGCATATTTGAGACAACAGGTATTAAGGTTTTTTTTTAATTAACTCAAATAAAACTATCCCTCTGCTGTGTTTGTTGCTGATCCTAAAGATCTCCCCCATCTCTGCTTCCTGTCTCTCTCTCAGACCTACCGCCTCTAAATCAACACCACAGTCTTCTACACCTTTGCTGTCATTCTTGCTGACTCTCTTTTGTCACACATCACAGCTGAAACCTTCCTCCACCCGTCTGAACTCGCTTGCACACTGAGCAATCAATTTTGAGTCGTTTTCGCCGCTGTACCTGGTTGTTGTGATCTTCTAGTTGTGCTCTGGCAATGCTTAGTGGCGGTGATTGGTTTACAGCACTGTTTAGGTGGGAACTATTCGTCAGCTTGCTCATTTCCAGAACTCGGTCTTTGGCCAAGAAGCACAGTGTTTTTGTGAGGTGATGAATGCTACCCCTATCACCTGTCTGGAGCTTTCACTACACTTATTCATGCAACATAATGTACTTTAAAAAGACATGAGAAGTATTCCTTTCTAGGGTTGTTTTGAAAGTGCACCCCCTGAATTTTAAATTGAAGTCCCGTAATCGCTTCTTTTCAGGTGAATATTCTTTCATGTTTATTATTTCAGTCCCCGAAGTGTTCTGTGGTAAATTCATTAAAATGAGCATAGTGATCTGGCAGTACAGAGCGTTAATTTGACTAAAAATATCCTGAAGTCAGGCATAAAAACTCTCTGCCAAGCTTGTCATTAATTGAAGTGAGAGGTGAAAGGAGAAGGAGAGGAGAGATGAAAGGAGATTAGATGAGACAGAGAAAAGAGGCGGCGAGGAAGGGAGAGTCAGAAGAGAGCGAGTGCAACAGAAGGGAGAAGAGAAGGACATGGAGAGAATAGAAGACGGGCTGCAGAAAAGAAACCCAGTCTGAGCAGAGCCTAAACTGGAATAGTAACTGTAGCAATAGTGTTAATTGAGAGGGAGAGGAGCTACAGAGGAGAGGAGGAAGGCTGGCGCAGAAAATGGCATGAAAGACTCTCCGTAACGGAGAAAGGCGATAGTTTTCCGCACCGTCTGACCTTCATCATCCCCTTTCCTCCTTCACCCTTTTATTTTAATCACATCTGTCATCTGCACCCTTACCTGACATCAATTTCAAGCACTATTTATAATGGATGCAGGCAGTGATAAATCACTGTGCGTGGCTTGTTGATGACAGCGATGGTTTACAGTGTTAGAACAAGTCTCTGGGACTCTGACATTCACCGTAAACATTCTTTGACTCCAGTGTCTGATTACACTAAAACATAGAGCTGCTTAACAGGTCGGGACAGCCTCCTGTCTCATAATTACATGCATCTTGTATTCCAAATTAAGAAAAGTCCATTCAGAGTATTTCACCAAATGATGTCATTAAGTGATGGGAAACTATACAATTTTTTAAGAGTTCAAAATTGGAGACTAGGTGCTGTTAGATTTTTTTATTTATTTATTTTTTTTATTAAGAAATGCAAACAGCAACAATTTTAGCAACATTTTCTGGCTTTTGTGGACATCAGAGTACAACACAGCTGATGCCAGTCAGGCCAGACTCTTTTGGCATCAGTGCAACAGTTAAAATGGCGGCACGCCATCACTTCTCTGCATTTCAGCTGCAAATGAAGAGCACATGGATGAAGATGGAAATCCTCTGGTGGCAGGCAAGATGGGGCCTGAAAAGAATTAGCTGAAAAATGGAAATTCCATAAAATTTCAGAGTTGTACCCACTTTTATTAAAACTTTTGGTTGAGTGTGGATTTACGTCTTTCCAGATATTAACTACGTCTGTCATTTATTTTCTGCCACCAGATCCCCTCATGCCTCTGCATCCAGATTTTGACACAAACCCAGAAATACCAAATGTTGCCGTTGACCTTCTGCTCTCCTTAGCATTTTTACATTAAAAGTAGGGTCACCTGGACCCCTCAAGACAGTGTACTGAACTTCTTTTCCAATGATTGTCGATCTTTACTGGTGTCCAATGACAGACATGAAGTCTTGTCCACCTTTGACATGGAAGACACCTCAATGTGAGGGTGGGGTCATCTGGACCCCTAAAGAGAGCACGAGGGTGAAACGACCACTGAAGGCTGCTGACAGAAAGGAGCATTTTCACAAAAAAACAAACTCATTCTGAGTCTGGTTACAAAAAGCTGCTAGATGATGATTCCTTATTTTATATTAAGACTTTTTATGTTTTGTTTGTTGACACTACAAAGCTCTTACTTTATCCAGATGTTTTCTGAATGTTTTTGAAGTAACCAAACTGGTCAAGGTTCTTGTTCCACTTTAGGCATCATTTGCATCATCAAGTACCAAATGAATGTACCTTAGGATCCCCTCTTTCAGAAAAGCCCGCATCCATCAGGTCTTTTTCATTGAGGCTTTTATGTGGTATCCTTGAAAAAAAATATTTAGTTTAATAGACTACTTAGGTTTTTGCCAATGAAAAATTTAAGTTTAAAAGGTGATTCTTAATGTCTCATATAAACAGTTAGTGTTAAATAAAAAGGAAAAAAATGTTATTTTAAATGTTATATCTATAAATGTATGTGATCTAAAGAATGAGCTCAATTCTTCAGTGTAGATTCAAATCTCACTGAATATGAAATGTTTAAGGACCTCAATGCAATGTTTAGGGGCTA